>NW_017731985.1:45455-114649 GCF_001890085.2 Hipposideros armiger
TGTGTTTTTCCAGAACCCCATCAGCTCCAAGTCAAGTTGTCGTCCTTCAATCTTAGTTGTGGAGGGTGCAGCTCAGCTCCAAGTCCAGTCGCCATTTTCAATCCAATTGCAGGAGGCGCAGCCCACCATCCCATGCGGGAGTCGAACCGGCAACCTTATTGTTAAGAGCACATGCTCTCATCAGCTGAGCCATCTGGCCACCTGTTGGCAGCTCAGGGACAGCTCAGCCTGGGCACAGCTCACTGGCCCACATGGGGATCGAACCGGCAGTCCTATTGCTCAGAGCCTGTGCTCCAACCATCTGAGCCACCTGGCCGGTCCCCTAATTTATTTAGCATTTCTAACATTTTGTCCCATCTTTCCTTGGGTTCAAAGATTTCCAACTTCCAAACAGCCACCATACAGATAAGCTTTAGGAGTGTGATCCTTTTATAAACTGGGAACTACCTAGATAAGAAGTGTAACTGGTCATTTGATACTAAGCACAGTGAAATTCTAAGGAAGGAGAAGAGATCTGTCGACTGGATGAGTATAGGAAGCCTTCTTAGGAAGAGTCCTCAAGCCAGGATTGCATCCCATGGCATGAAAGTAGGATTAGAATAGGCAAAGAGGCAGGGAGAGAACATTCTGGACTGAGGGAATTGGAGTGTCTGGGTTTAAGGTAGGGAAGGTACATTCTTCCCTCATGAGGCAGGGAGGATAACAGCATGGGGCAGACTCATCTAAGGGAACAGGGAGAGGGATAGGGGAAGCCTGGGGTTGGGAGAGTGAGCTGGGATGGGTATTTAGTTCTCAATGGCCTCTGACTATTTCCACGTTCATCCAGCTCCCTGTTTGTTGACAGTCTCGTTTCTTCTATTCTCAGGTCCATGATAAGCCATGCACTGAAAATATTCCTCTGTCTCTTTCTAGGCTGTTGT
The DNA here is from genome assembly GCF_001890085.2 of Hipposideros armiger. Lineage (NCBI taxonomy): Eukaryota > Metazoa > Chordata > Mammalia > Chiroptera > Hipposideridae > Hipposideros > Hipposideros armiger. The sequence continues at coordinate 46,376 of NW_017731985.1, forward strand.
CAGAAGGTGCAGATGTCAACGCAAGGCACAAACTTGGCTGGACAGCACTCATGGTGGCCGCCATCAGCCGAAATGACAGGTGAGAGATCTGTTTCCACACAGGGTTTGGTCAGCCATATCTCTGCAGACCACTTTCCTGAACCGTCTCCCGCCCTTGCTTGTCCCCCTGCTGTCCTCTTCAGAGGCAGGGAGATGGACTCAGCCTGAGGTACTGGTCTACACCTGGTGCAGTGGAAAGTACAGGAGATGTGAAGAGGGAAGATGTAGCTGTGGGTCCCCAGCTCCATCATTTTTTGGCTGTGTGACCCTAAAGGCGAGTCCTTTGCATTACTGAGGCAACAAAATGTTTGAAAGCCTGTCATTAAGTTATTGAGTATACATGTGCGAGTTACCATCATGTTTTCGTTATCCACCATCCTCTGTGTTGAGAAGCCTGTAGTCACTGTCGCCAGCGAGGGCTCCTCTGGGCTTTTTCTTTGGAGGCTCTGATGGAAGTTAGGGAAGGTGGTAACTGCTCCCCATTCCCGCAGGGTGTAGCTATTGTGTAAAGATCAAAATAGTCCACTTTGTGTAGAGAGTTACCACTATATCTCACAAAGCCCTCCACAACGTATATATTATTGTTCTCATTTTGCAGCTGAGAAAACTGAAGCCCAAAGAGAGAAAGTGATTTATCTAAGGTCACATTGACGTGATTTAGAGTCTGGTCTAGCTGGCTGCCTGCAAAGTTTGTGTGTTTTGCTGTACCTCTCTGCTGCCTCCCTCTGCCATGTCCCAGGCTAGTGCTGGATGCTGCCAAAGCATTGATTAAATAAGAGCAAAAACAAATGCTTTCAAAGAAAACAGCCTGGGCACTTTGGTAGCAGCCACTGAAATTGATAGTTGTAGGTACCAATTTTAGTTTTCTTTTTAAGGCTTTTATCTGCCAGACCTGGCCACCTTTGGAAGGGTCATAAATGTGGTGGAAACCAACAAAACGGGTTTTGTAATGTAAGGGTGGTACTGCCTTGGACTGCCTGAGACACTTAGCTTGTACTTGAGATGGGTCTCTCTTCTGCTCCTCTGTCGGGTTCTCAACACTCCATTTCCTCTTTATCTTCTAGCACTTAGTCTTTAAAAGAAAAATTGATGTCAACAGACTTTGCAGTTGAGAGACCTGCAATCCAGTCCTGGTTCTGACCTTTAGTTAAATTTCAGAATTCTATGGACACCCTGTTTCTCCACCTGAAATTAATTATTTCTACAAACACTTGGTAACTATTTACTCTGAGCCAGGCTCTGTGCTAATAATCATTGGGGAATCAGAGACCTTGGGAGCTGGCAGCCTAAAGTGGGAAAGAAGGCAGGTAGAGAGACAGAGTGTAGTGGAATCAGTGATGTCAGAGCAGTGCAGACAGGATGTTATTAAAACAGAGGGTGTGAGAGGACTGAATCTGGCAGCAGAGTAGATTCTCGCTCTTTGCTTGTGAGAAGCAAATGAGATAGTGTATGTTCTATAGGTTACAAATGGTGAGTTGTTATTCTCTGCTGCCCACATTAGACCCCTCTACACATGTGTTTATTCCACCCCACCACTTCCACCCCACCCACCAGCCTTTTTTCCCAGCTAGCAGGTGTCTCCATCAGCAAGAGACCAGTGGTGGAGAAAAGGGGGTACCCTTATGTGTAGTATTTTCAGTGTTGAGACAGAATTGGAAATAACACTATACTTAAGAGTACTGTCAATCAGTGAGCAGATAGCTAGTGAACTTGCTTTGGGGACATTTCTTTCTGAATCTAATGAGTTGTTGGTTTAACTGATAGCCTGTCTCTTTATCCAGGGCCATTCGCAAATCAGTGATGCTCATTAAGCAAAATGGGATTGTTGGCTTGTGTTTATTTGCTTTGGTTCCTAGACTAATTATTGGCATTTTAAGTGTCCATTTTGTGGCCTCCTCTTCCTTCCAGTACCCAGGGATGACAGATCTTAGTAAAAATAGTATGCTCTCAGGTTGGATTTATTTATTCATAGCACGAGTTTTGAGGAGCACTACTGTTTGCCAGGCACTGTTCTTGACAGTCAAAGATCCCTGCCCTGGTAGAGCTTATTTCTATAGGAATGGTGGTCCTTGAGTAGAGAGAGGCAGGGAAAGATAATCAACAAATATAACACATAAGTAAACCACAAGATATACTAGAAGGTAAGAAGTGCTATGGAAACAAGGGAAAGGAGAATCTGGTAAAAGGGCGTCGCAGAACTACATTGGTCAGGGTGAGTAGGCCTCATTGGCAGGGTGCCCTAGGGGTAGTCTTAAAGGATTATCATGCTTGTGCCCATACCAGCACAGTTGCTAGTAAGTTTATCCTTATCAGAAGTGTGCTGAGTCTCATTTCATCAGTCACCAAACCCTCCAGAATCGTATTGACCAGGACTGAAGTGCTACCACCTTTGAACTGGATTCAGGTAAAGGGAAGGTAGAGGGACAGCATCCCTTTCAGCAGGTTTCTCTGCTGAGAGCAGAGAACCTCCTTTAGAATGTTGGCCACCCACAGGCTCAAGGGAGAGCTCCTGAGAGCAGCCCCTCATCTCCCGCTCAGCTGCCTTTAGTGAGCGCCTGCTTAATGTGTTAAGTCCTTGGGGATGGAGAACACAATAGTCTCTATCCTGACTTCTTGTGAACTTTTATTTATGTATATATTTATTATTTTATTTTATTTTGAATAGTAAAGATAGTACTATTTTATTTAATTTTGAATAGAAAATACAGTGAAAATACAGATCAGAATTTTCAAAGTATATATAAGAACTTAATTTATAATTTATTTCCTCCTTTTATTTCCAAAAAGGGTTTGAGGTGATGTAAATTAAAATACAAATACGAATGTACACAGGAGAGTTAAAACTGGATCAAGATCAGAAATCATATTGGTAAAAGGAAAGATAATTGTATCAGAATTGAACCAGAGATTTTCTTTTCCGAAAATAGGTTTATTTTTTTTGTAAAAATAATATAGAGAAGTAAGTAGCAGTCAACGGAATTCCCTCTATTTAGAGACTGATCATTGTGTGTATACATGTGTAAAATTTTGCATAAATGAGGCCATGCTGCACTCACTGTAAATCAGGTAATTAGTGGAATTGAGTATGAATTTAGATGAAGTTTCCCGATGATCAAACAAGGGATACATAGAGTTTTGATTCTCCAGGAGAAAGGAACTTTGTTCTGACATCCCTTTATATTATCATTTCATGCATCCAGCAAACATTTTTTCAGTCTATACTGTGTCAGGTGCTGAGGTGCCAGGCTATGAGGGGATGCAGATAATAAGTATCACAGCTTTTGCCTTAAGAAGTTGACTTGGACTGCTGACATCAGGCCTTGAGTAACATGATGGCTATTGTCTTCAGTAACCATTCTGCCAAAGATTTACCAACATTCTACCAGGACAATCCATTTACCAGTCCCAGTAGCAGCTTGGGTGTAGTACTGACTCAAGGAGCAGTCCCTGGGGCTGGCCCCCTCTCCACAGTGAGCCCTCCATAAACCTCATGCCACAGGCACTTGTTTAGCCTGAGTCTGGGTGCCTCATTCCATGTTGCACTCTGACCCAGCCCAGCTAAAGGCTAAGCCACAGGGTCCCAGGATGATCACTGTGACTTAGCATAGCCTTCACCGGCTCGTGCAAATATACCCAGCCTTCAGCCAAATTCAATTAGTTTTTCTTTAAGAAGGGAAAGAAATCCAATTTTACCAAACATGGACAGACGGTGGAAGGCACTTTGATGTTACAACCTCTCAGTGATGCTTTACTTAGTCACAAGTTCATAAGCAAGAAGGTTTAATTACTTGGGAAAACACAGGATTAAAACTGGACACAATGGCTGAGTATCCGCTCTTGGGCGACTTGATTCGAACCCATGTGCCCAGTTCGTGTGTGGTGCAAACTTTGATGTGTGCTATGACAAGCTGAAAGTCATGACCCCCTCAGGGAAGCTCCTTCAGATGGCATTTGCAGGATGTGTAGGCGGAGAGGCAGGGCCTGCCAGGCCTGTTTGCTCAACTTTGATGTCCAAGCAGCCACAGGCCCCACTGTTTGCTCTTTCACTGAGGGGTGGATTGGGAGCCTCCTACCTTTCCCAGTGGACAATGGCCAGCAATGGAGTGTAACGACTGTTGACCATTCCAGGAGCCTGGCGGACCAGAACAGGACTTTGGGAGGTACAGAGGCTGGGGGGGCCAAAAGCTTTTTATAAGACAGCCATTTCTCCAGATGTAGCTTTTCTTAAAGCCTAATATGTTAGTTGGGTGCTTATAGTGGAGATACAAATAGTCTCATGAGTTTTAACAGGTACCAGTTACTCCTTGACCCTCTATCCAGTGGCACTAAGGTATTTGTAAATTGAAAGTTTAAGTCTTTCCTGTTTCTTTCATCAGTGTGTATGTACAGTGGATAGTGGTTTAGAAGAAAAATGGTATGATTTAGTTCCTTATAATTTCTCAGAAGAGAAGCTGTCAAAACACATCTGATAAAGAAATAGTATCCAAAAGACATAAAGAACTCTTATAAACCAAAAAGACAACCCAGTTTAAAGAAAATGGGCAAAAGATTTGATCAGACACTTCACCAAAGAAAAGATAGATGGCAGATAAACACATGAAAAGATACTCAGCGTTAGTCATTTAGGGAAATGCAAACTAAAATCATAATAAGATATCACTACACATCTACTACAATGGCTAAACTTTAGAAAAACTGACAATACCAAGTGCTGACAAAGTTGCAAAACAATTGTCATCATTGTGGATAGGAGTGCATAATGGTATAGTCACTTTGGAAAACACCTTGGCAGTTTCTTATGAAGGTAAAACATATTTACCATACAACCCAGTAACACTAACTCCTAAGTATTTGTCCACAAGAAATAAAAACATCTGCAAAAAGACTTGTATGCAAATATAGTAGCATTATTCATAATTGCCAAAAACTAGAAATTACCCAAAGGTCCATCAACTGGTGAATGGACAGACAAATTATGGTACATCCATACAGTGGACTACTGCTCAGGACTAAAAAAAGAGCAAACTATTCATACGTGCAACATGTAGACGAATCTTAAAAGACTTACGTTAAGTTAAAGACACAAAAAGCTACCTGCTGTAAAATTCCCTTTATATGACAGTCTGGAAAAGGCACTAGGATAGGGACAGAAATCAGGTTAGGCTATGAGGGCTTAGGAGTGGGAGGAAGGGCCTAAAGGAACTTTTGGGGTAGTAGAAATATTCTAAATCTTGATTATGGTGGTGGCTGTACAATCAAAACTTATCAAATTGTACATCTTAAAAGGATAAACTTTACTATGCATAATTGATACTTCAATGAACTGACTTTACAAAAATCATGCCTCTCTAATTTTCATTATTAATTGTCCAGTGGCATATTGAGAATTCGTGTTTATAGTGTCAAAATGAATTCATACTGTTTATGACCACCTGGAATGTTTTGAATTCTTATTGTTGATGGTATCTCACATTAGAGTACTGTATACCAGGGGTGCCAAAAAAATGTATACACATGGCTTGTATTCATCATTTGTTAATCGATACATGTTGAGTATTACAATTTTAATACAGTTTTTTCCTTTCTTAAAATGTGTATACATTTTTTTGGCACCCTCTGTAATCTGTTCATAGAGAATCAAGATTTGCGAATTCACATGATTCTTTTTTTTTTTATTGTTAGTTTCAGGTGTACAGAACAATACAATAGTTACCCTTTTCACCCTCACCACGATTCTTGATGTTATAAAGTATAATTACTGATGAATAGTGATAAACTCACTTTACAAGTGGTATACAGTGGGCTTATATAAATTCACAAGGTATCATGATTACTCTTTATAGCAAGGAGAAAGTGCAGGGTACAGGACTGGGAGCTTGCCTCCCACCCCACATCATTCTTGGGTTCCTTGTCCCTGGACTCATGCAGAGAGACCACCTATTAATAACTGAGGCCAGTGTGGCGGTGCTTCAGGAAACAAACATCCAGAAAGAGTGGGGGTGGGTGGGGGAGGTTCAGAATTGAGTCCACTTGGGATTGCTGGTCGCTTTGAAAGCCCTTGCCTCAGAGGTGAGACAGTGAGGCAGAGCACGAAGCTCCAAGCAGAACTGTTTGAAATTCCCCACAAGAGCCTCCCTCCCTCCTGCCTTTTCTCCCGGAGTGCATTTCATCAGCATCGGAAGGACTGCTTCCCGGCACTGCCTTCCCTGCTTGGCCAGGGTCCCTGAGGAGCTGAGCTAATGAGTAGATAACACGCATTTGCCAAGGCCTTCCTGGATGTGGTACCTGGGCTTTGTTAATTTTAAAATGCTGCCATCCTTGGCCGAAGACCATTTAATTCCCTCTCACAGCAGTCATTTATTTTTAGCATTAGCTTATTTTCCCTCCACCTTACTAAGAATTAAACCCTATCTGTAAGAAACCAGCAACTCAAGCTAGACTGCTGTCCTGCAGAAGAGGTTTCATCGGCCTCTCTTGGTGGGGCCCCCAGCTCCACAGGTGTTCTTAGAGCAAAGAGCCAGTGCTGCTCCTGCAGCTGGACCAGGGGCAGCCTCCCTCGGAGGTTCTCCCTCCTTTCTGGCTTGCCAGAGACAGCAGGCAGAGAACCCCTGTACTTGCGCTTCCGTGCAGGTCCTTAGGGGGCCTGGTCACGTGGAGCTCTCCCCTGCCTTAGAGGCCTACAGCCTCTGCCCAGGGTCCCCACCCAGCCTGTTCTTGGCCTGGCTGCTTGCTGCAGAGTGATGCTTCCTTCAGCCTGAGGAGGCTGGGCTATGTGCTACCTTATCTCCTGAGGGTAGTGATAATGATGGCTGTGGTTGATTGGGTGCCTTCTGTGTGCCAGGCCCATGGCGAGCACTTCCCATGTTGGCTCTAGCCCTCACTGCAATCCTAAAAGGGAAAGGCTATCATCCCTGTTATACAGATAGGGATAATGAAGCTCAGAGATGCCCACGGCTGTCCAGGAAGTGAAAAAGGGAGCCAGGATTTGAAGCCAGGTCTCTGAACCCCAAGCCCTTACTCTTTCCACTGGACCATACTGCCTGTGGAGGGAAGGAGCCGGGAGCAAGGCCATGGGATGGTCCACGGGGTGCCAGGACCAAGAGTCAAGTCAGCTCCGGCAGGGTTTCTTGATGAACAACTGTGTGCTAGATGATTATGAGAAATCTAAAAACAAACAAACTACTCTCCTTGTCTCAAAAGGCTGACAGTCAGAAAAGGGATAAAACGAGTCTCACTTTAACTGAAGATGAGGCAGAATGTGGTCAGTGTCCTGGAGAAGACCACCTAGAATGCTGGGGGAGAACCTGAAAGGAGGCCCTTTCACGTGAGGTGGGCCTTGAAAAATGGACAGGCTTTTGATTGGCAAAGGTGGAGAGTGGAAGGACAGCATTTCTGGAAGAAGGACCATTGTAATGAGCATAGGTTCACAAAGGTGAGAACGTAGGAATGTGCCAGAGCTAACAGGAAAAACAGGCAGGGTCTGGAGCCAGAGAGTGTGAAGGAAAGGACTTACCCAGCCCTGACGGTGAGCCTGCCAGGCTGTGACAGCCTAGCATGTGGCACAGCTCTGAGTTCTAGAGCCCAACCTGGGTTCAAATCCAAGCTCCTCCTCTCACCGGTTGTGTGCCTTGGTAGATTCTCTCGCTTATCTGTTATTGTTTACTCAGCCATAAAATGGGAATAATAAGCAAATCTATCTGCAAAGGCTGTTTCGAGGTTTAAAATGTGTACATATACGTGTATATAAAGTGTTCAGAACAATGCCTGCTATATAGTAACCACTTGATGAGGGCTTCTACTTTAATTAGTAGTAGTATAGTAGTAGTGGTAGTGCCTTAATTATTATAATATTACTACTGCAGGAGGGCTTTGGAGATTCTTTTTCCAGTCCTTTTTGTCTGAGAAGCTGCGCCTAGAACATGGGACCCCAGAGCAGGGCACGTTGATGGGTGCTGGCTCTTGTCCCAGGTGGCCACCTGCCCAGTGCAGGACAGTGCCCAGTATTTCCCAGCAAGGAAGGGTGGGTGAGGGTGCTGGCCAGGTGCCCGGAATGCCAGCACCATGCCCCCAGCAAAGTGTGCCGAGCTTGACGTTTCTCCCACTGCTGCTGTTGTGGCTGATTATCTCTGAGTAACAAAGAGTCATTTCTAATCCCATTTGGAGTCGTTGCTCAAGATAATCCTGTTTCGTAGTAATGATATTCCAATTCCAACATGCACCCGATTCTAGCTTGGCAGACGCAAGCCTTGACCTCAGGCAACCCAAGGCACTGCTCCCTGGAAAGCAATGCCAGCTCATTTGCCTAACATGACAGACTCAGCATGGCCCCCTTCTCCAGTGCTATATCCTGTCCTGGGGTTCTGTGTTCAGTGCTGTCTTCATGGAGAGTATCAGTTGGGACCAGGAGAGCACCCCAGTGCTCACCCAGTTCAGCTGCTTGGGGAAAGGGTGTCCCATTTCTAGAGACTGTAAGATGGTCCACTCCTGTACCTCCTCGTTAGAGAAGACATCGGAGCACAGGGCTCTGTTCTGTTCAGTAGTTACATGACTGATTCCATTGAGACCATAGATAAATGCCAATAAAATTTGCAGATTAAATGAAGCTTAAAGAGGTAGCTAATATGTTTAGTGAAAGAATGAGGGACATGAATAAAGAACTTAATGGGCTAGAGCAATAGTTAAATCTGTGGTGATAACAATTAACAGGGATACACGTTTCAATTAAACTCAAAAGCCAGAGTAAGGGACACTCAACTTAGCAACACTAGCAAGTAAAAGCCCAGGAGCTGAGTGAAAACTGAGTGTGTGCATCAGCAGTGCAGTGGTAACTCCCCAGGAATGAACTCATTCAACAAGTATTTACTGGCCTGTACTAGATAGACCCTGTGTGCAAGGAAACAGATGGTCAGACACAGGCCCTGCTTTGGGGAGCACACAATCTAGCAGTGTGTGACACAGTGGTGACGAGCAAAGGCCCTGGTAGGAGACTGCCTGAGTTTGAAACCTAGCTGTCTCTCTTACTAGCTCTGCAAAATGGGAATAATAATAGGGTGGTTGCAAAGATTAAAATGCACATAAAACAGCTTAGTGCAGTGCCCAGCACATCGTAAGCACACGGTAGGTACCTGTTGCTGTTACTAATATTTTTGGTTTTCTTGTTATTTTTGTCCAAAGTCTGAGAGAGAAACCAGCCCCATCATATTCTTAGGGATCTTTGCATAGAGAGAGCCTAGTCTGGGCTCATACTGTGGTAAGAATTCCTAACAACCAGGGCTTAACCACATTGGCCCATAGGTTTGGCAACCGCATATTAGGAACCACAAATTGAAAGACGTGGAAGAGTATTTAGAACTAGGCTGAGGCTGTGAAATTGAGGTTGTCTAGGAAACCTTGTGATGGGTGATCTTGCATGGCACTCTGCTTAATGTGTCATGCCTTCCTTGAGCCTTGCCCCAAATTATCCCAACTTGCCTGGGCCCCCCATTGCTTTTTGACCCTTCTCCACCTGATTTGGACTTACTCTTATCCCAGCTAGCTGCTGTGACCTCTTTTACTGTAGCTACCATCTGAAAATACCTCTGTCCCTGGTACATAGTAGGGGCTCAGTAACCAAGGGCTAGGACAACACACTAATGGATGATTGACTAGGTGAGAACCAGTGTGGTTTAGGGGAATGTGCCCCGGGTTTGGCCCCAGACAGATGTCAATTTAAAACTTGGTTCCTGGTCTTATTTAATGTGTGCACACGGGCAACTCATGTTGTCTTGCTGAGCCTTGGCTTTTTCATTAATAAAATGAGACTAGTACCTCGTTGCAAGTGGTTAAATGGATCTGAAATAGTGAATGTAACGTGCTTAACACACTGTGGCTGCTTTATTATGATGACTGATCTTTACCTTTTGAGGGAAATAAAAGATTATTATTCCCATTTAAGGAAATTGGGGCATATTCTCTACACAAGTACCTTGCTTCCCACCTAGTCTTTTATTTGTTGCCTAAGGAAGCTGGTTTTAAAAGAAAACTGCTCCCCACCCTCTCCACCTGCAGCTCATGTGTTCCCCCCGCTGACACCACCACCACCACTACAGGACTGCTAGGTGTAATACGTGCTGTGGCCTTTGGTCCGGCCACCCTGCTTTCCTGACCAGCCCAAAGACTAGCCAATAGACTGAATGAGGCACAGCTAATTTGACTTTCCAGCAAACCTCCTGAGCTGTGACCTCCTTGCTTTCTCCCCTCATTGAGGTGTGCACTGGGCTGAGAATAGGTCAGCTCTTTGTCTTCTCCTTGGGACCCATGACACTCATCACAGTGACCCTGTGCTTTGGATGTGGGGGGCAGAGGGAGGAGGAGTTGGAAGAGCTGCTCCTGAAGCTCACTATTGTGTGGTGACAACCTGGCGCAGAGATCATTGCCCTTCGTGCTTCAGCAACTCCAGCTGCTCGCCAGCCGTCTGACACATGCCTGGCCCAGCCCAGGCCTCAGCTCACACCACAGGTCTCCTTGCTCTTTCATGAACAACGTGACGACCCCAAGCCCCTCCCTCCACTGAGAGTAGAAAGCCTTAACATCAATCGATGTAACTGTCCTCCCATGCATTGTGACTTCCCACTGCCCTGAAAGCAGGAGCTCATCAAGGTCAGTGCGAGCCAACCTTCCTACATGTGCTCCCACCTCTAATCTAATTACAACCTGATCACCAAATTAAAACAGGTCTCATGGGAGCTGTGGCTCCAAAGGGAGTTCCATGAGTCCCACTGTCATGTTCGTTTCCTCAGCTTTGTCTGAGAACTGCCTGCAGCCCAGAAAGGGGCTGGTGCTCCAGAGAGGAACATGGAGGTTTTGCACAGCTAAACTCCCTGTGGCCTAGTTTGGACCCTCAGGTGGAAGAGGGCTGGGCAGAGCTGTGACAGTTGCCTTTCACCTTTCTCCCCTGCTTCCCACCAAATAAGTTAATGATTTCATTCATCCCTCCTTCATTCATGTATTCATGCACTCACTCAGAAAACATCTATTGACCACTTACGGTGATCCAGGCACTGAACAAAGAGCTGGGAAAGAAGGTTGAGACATGGCCCTTACCTCATAGTCTAGAGCAGCGGTTCTCAACCTGTGGGTAGCGACCCCTTTGGGGGTCGAACGACCCTTTCACAGGGGTCGCCAGGTACTCGTATGTGGGTATATCTGCATGTGGACCTGGAGATGGATAGAGGAGCGGTGTCTCGGTTCCTAAGACCATCGAAAATATGTGTTTTCCGTTGGTCTTAGGCGACCCCTGTGAAAGGTTGAGAACCACTGGTCTAGTGGGAAAGGCAGATAATAGTCAACAAGCAATGACAGTGCACTCTGATGAGAGTCACCTGCCACAGGGATGAGTACTGGGCTCTCTGCAGACAAAGAGGAAGAGCATGGATCCAGGCTGGAAGTCAGAGAAAGCTCAGTGGAGTTGGTGACCGGGGCACTGAAGAGCCCTCAAGGTGAATGAGCACCAGCCAGTTGAAGCAGGGGGACACTCCCAGCTTTGTTTTTACTAGGGTCTTAATTCCTCCGTCCCGAACACCACTAGATCAACATAGGAATTAGAAGTTCTGCAATTGAGAGGCTCCCTGAAGGAATAAACTTTTGGAACATATGGGCAAGTTCAATTAATGACTAATAGAAGGGGAAAGGGAATGAACTCTTTTTAAAGATCATCTCTCCATGTTGCTGCACCTGTATCCAGCCTGTTGCTTCTGACTGCCACATCGTGTTTCACAGTGTGTGCCTACCATGTTTCACTTACCCCTTCCCCCAGTGCCGGACACTTGATTGTCTACAGTCCCCGCCGCCACAAAATGCTGTGATGAACACCTCTTGTGTTTCCCTTTATGGACATATATAAGAATTTTTCTGGGACATCTGTACTCAGGAGCAGAAGTGCTGAGTTACAGGGTAAGGTATTTTAATTTGACAGTGTTACAAGGTTGGTTTCCAGCGTGGCTGCACCAGCCTCTCCCCTGACAGTGCAGTAGGGTCCAAGAACCCCATATCCTCACCAACACTTGGCATTTTTCAGCTTTCTAATTTTTGCTAATATGTTGAATTTAAGTGATATCTTGTTTTAATTTGCATTTCTCTAATAACAAATGAGCTTGAGGCGCTCTTCATTTATTTAATAATAATAATGTTTTTGTTTGTTTCCTTTTCTGGGAATTGGCTCTTCATATTCTTGCCTCATTTTTCTGTTGGGCTTCCTGATCCTAGCACCACTGTTAAACACTGAGTTGAGGCAAAGTGCTCCTACAGACAGTTAGCTACCTGGAAGTCAATATAGGGAAATAAGGGGCAAAATAGCAGAGTAATAAGGACAAGGACTTTGTAGCCAGACTGCCCAGGTTCAAATCCCACCTCTACTCCTTACAACTGAAAGACCTTGGACAAGTTATTTAACTGCTCAGTGCCTCAGTTTTCTTATGTGTAACCTACCTCATAGGATTGTTTTGAGGATTAAGTGCGTGTGTGTGTGTGTGCGTGTGTGCGCACGTGCATATAGTGTTTAAAATAGTGCTTGGCATGTAAGAAAATATACAAATGTTAGCTTTCATTATTAGACTTTCTTCCTCCTACTTAGCTACTCTGTACCCTTGAGAAAATAGATACTTGTACTAGCAGGCAGTAGAAACAAGGCAGAGAAAAAAGCTCTAGCTCTCAGCCTAGAATCGGAGCTCTCCATTCCTACTCACATGTGTAACTCTTGCCGAGGTCTTGGGCTCTGGACCTGTGTTCTCCTTTCTGCCTCAGGCCAACCTTCCAGACCTGACCATTTCTGGTTAGCCACATTTCCAGGCCTGCAGTACCCCCCCACCCCGCTCCACCCCCCCATTCTATCCTATTGCTGCTCCTCTTCCAGCCTGTCAGGTTGATGCTATCCCCACAACATTCACCTTCAATATTTGCAAGGCCCAGTCTTTGGTGAGTCATTTCACTTGGGGAGAAATTAGAACAGATTCTGATGAGCACACAGAAAGGCAAGTACGCTACTAGAGCCAAGTTACTAAAAGACAAAAACCTCCATTCTCTTGGGCTATAGACATTTTCTGACTCCCCAAATGAAAAAGAGAAATAGGGCATCTGGAGATTCTCTAGCCTTTGAGGTAATGCTGGTGCTGGTAGGCACATGTTTCCACAGACCACTAGAGGCCACATCCTGAGCTGGCTGGGAGAATTGTATTCTTAAGCCTCTGCTTCAGTGAGTACCTGTGGAGTAGTCAGTGTAGTTCCTTTGGAGATGTTTCCATGGTGTCCTCTGCCCTCTTTAGTCCAGCTGTTAAGACCATGAAGCCTACCCCGTACACCAGAGCCCATTTGGCACCAGCTACTTAAATTTAAGGCAATAATGCCTAAACTTACAAAAGGCAGCCAGTAAGCCAGCACCAAAACAGAGGGGAGGTTGCAGTTGTCCTTTTGTGGATCACCTCAGTAGCAGTGCCTGCCTCCTTTGTAAAATCAGATTCTGATTTTACGACTGACCCTGCACCCCACTTGTCAGCCAGGTGAGCCATCTCCCCATGGAAGTTACCTTCTCCCAAATGCAGTTCTGAATTTGGGGATTTGTTTCTGCTTGAATACAAAACATCAAAGAGGCAGAAATCACTTCATTCCCAGTCTTCTCACTGATACTCCTGGGTTCTGCTGCTTTTGCCTTGCCTTGACCTCTGGCACCAGTATATTCCTTGGTTTCTGGCTGCTTACTTGGTTTGTGGTCTACAGTTCTACCTCAGCCTCTAGTCCTTGCCATCTGACCTGGCTTCTAACTCTGCCTCACATCTCTGCTGCCTCATTTCTGACCCTTGGTTCTATTTTTTTTTTTTAAGAACTTTACTTATTTATTTGAAATTTTATTGGCGATCGGGAACAGCGAGTTTTTCCAGGCCCCATCAGCTCCAAGTCCAGTAGTTGTCTTCAATCTGTTGGGTTGTTGGAAAAGTAATGACACATTTTTGCAATGAAAAACATAGAAAAAATACATCATGACTTTTCCGACAACCCAGTAGATGTGGAGGGTGCAGCTCCTTGGTCCATGTGGGAATCTAACTGGAAACCTTGGTGTTATGAGCCTGCACTCTAACCACCTGAGCTAACTGGCCGCCCCCCTTGGTTCTATTTTGACTATGAACTTCCTGGCACTCCATATGCCTGGCCTACTGCTAAGCCTGTTCTTACCAGCCTTGCCTTAGCTTTCTCTAACCTGGCTAGTCCCTGTTTCTGCCCTGCGGTATCACACAGGTCCATGACATTCTTTTGGTTATTAAGGCTAGCTTTGGTCACCAGAGCTAACCACAGTCATGTAGCCCTCTAGCCTGATCTGGGCTGGCTTCTTCAAGAAGGGCCTGATCCCTGTGGAGCTCTGTGTTAGATGCTTTATAAGTATGTGATGGCTGTTAGATGAAAAGCCCACTAGCCATCTGGCGAGGTGTTTGGTGCTATTCTTGTCCACTGAACAGCCACTGTTTCTTTAGTCCTAGTTATACCCCACAGTGGGGCTGCTGCCTTTTGAGTTTTATTAAAAGTGAAAGAAAGCTCTGAGGTTGCAGAATGAGTCACGAGTTTGAATGCTTACCCTCTTTGGCCTCCAAGTTTGTGAAGTGAATGCCCATTTCCTTTGATTGGGTTAGCAGCCCCCGGGCCCAACCTCGTCACTCTTCTGTCCCCATCCTGCCAGACCACTGTCTGCCCTCCAGGGCCAAGGGCAGCATACTCGGTTGCTTGGACATGTCTTGCAGCCTGCAAATTGGACAGATGGAATCAATACTCATGAACCTGGAGAGGTCCAGGTAGCACAGTTAGTGACACTAGTTGCCTGGAGGGACAGCCTGCCATGGGAGGTGGTGTGATTGAATGGTGATTGGACACAGCAGCTGAAGATTAACCAAATTATGTCCCTTTGAGTTTAGATTGACAAACCTTTCTCACTTGGATTTTAAAACAACCAACTTGTACAAAAGATAGAAGAGCTGCTTTCTAATATAGGGCTGTGCCAGCATGAATCCTGGGGGTGGTCGGGTACAGATCCGGTGTGCACGTCAGCCCAAACTCATGTTATTACCAAGATTATGTGGACAAAGGGTTGAGAACTCATATTTATGGAGTTCCTTCTATGTGCCGGGCACTATGGAGTTTTACATAAGGTTACCTCATAACCCACAGGGAAGGCATCTCTGGTAAGGAAATGGAGTCTCAGAGGTATACTGAATTGTCCAGGATCACAGCCAGTAAATGATAGAGCTTTGATTTGAACCCAGGTCTCTCTGTACTTGTTATAAAATAGCGTGCTGTCTTCCCAGTTTAAGCGTCTTAATTCATACTTCCCTTGACTTCTTCACAGCCCAACCATAGGGCCAGGTACAGAGTAATAATAACTAAAGTTCTTTGAACACTTGTTATATATGTCAGGCACTGGTCTAAGCATTGTGCATACATTACGTACTTTACATACATTAACCCAGCCATATGAACTAGCTACTCTTGTTACCCCTGGTAATTACAACATCGCAAAATAATGACTTTATAATTTCATCCTTTCATCTGCATTTATTACTTGTCACTCTACAGTAAGGAAGAGCTGTCCCTTTTCCCCCATTGACTTATTAGCTTTCAGTATGGACACGTGGAATCTTAATTTTACTCAATGGGTTATAATCCATTGCTGTCATTCATGTTGATGCACAGATTGTCCCAGATTTTAAAACCAATGTTCTTAACCTCTTTGCCACTCCACCTCTTTATCAGATATTGTCCCTCACTACCTTCAGTTAGCGTGCCTATCTATAACAGCCTTTTTGTACCCTCTTGGTTTTTAATCTTCTGGGAAACAGGTAAACTAGTGCCAATCTTATCCAAAGTGTGTGTAAACTAAGAGCAAGTGGTCTCCAAGTGAGAACCTGACAGACTCTGCTCTGAATTAAATAAATAAGTTTTAGACATGGATTTTAGCTGCTTAGAGACCCTTCTCATTTCTCTTTGGGATCTTAATCCACATCCTAGATAAATTACCTATGACAGGTAATTCTGAAGATCCTTTTAGGTAAGGTGAGTAGACACAGGAGACTCACCTGACCATGTTAGATCAGATGTGGAGGAACCTCAGCTACATGAGAGATGGATTCTGGTTCTCTGACTTACCTGTAAGGACTGTGTTTGTGTGCATGGGAATTATTGAAATTCATTCATCTGTTTGGCAGATAATTGAGCCAGGTCCTGTACTTGTTGAAGGAAATGAAATTTCAAACCAGATAGTACAGGGAAAACCATTAACACTGCTGGTTACAGATATTGAAAAATTAACAAGGAAGAGAAAAACTAAAAGTATACTTATGCTTTTTAATAGTTATGATAATTAGAGTAATTTTTTAAAATCCTATCCATTTATACCTTCTAAAGCATTAACAGTTTTGAAGGTCAGTAAGCAGAAGATTAACATATTCAGGGAAAAAAATGGACGAAGGACATGAATGAGGGATTTGTGAGAAAAGAAACACAACTGACTGTTAAACATGTATTTTTTTAAAGTCCAACCTCACTATTCATCAAAGAAATGCAGGTTGAAACAGCAGTTTGATTCCATTTTCTGCTTACCAGCTTAACACATTATGAAAAAGAAAACAACACCCTGTTTTGGTGAAAGGAAAGCACAACAGTTATTCTCCTGTATCCTTTGCTAGTGAGAATAAAACCCGGGGCAATCTTTCAGAAAGGTAATTTAGTAATATTCATCAAAACTCTTAAAAATGCTTCTACTTTTTTTTTAAAGCTGAGCCATCCTGCCACCTGTAGGCAGCTCAGCAGCAGCTCAGCTTGGGCCAGGAATCGAACCAGCAACCCTGTTGCTCAGAGCTCGCATCTTGAGCGAGCTCTTTTTTTTTTTTTTAAGATTTTATTGGGGAATTGGGGAAGGGGAACAATGTTGGGGAATTGGGGAAGGGGACCAGCCAAGTCATTGTTCTTCAGTCTTCATTGTGGAGGGCGCCAGTCGCCACCTGGCTGCTTGTCGGCAGCTCGTGGCCTCTTAAGCTCAAGGTGCTGTGTTCAATCTTAGTTGCGGGTGGGTGTAGCCACTATCTCATGTGGGAGTCGAACCATCAGCCTTGTTGTTAAGAGTGCATGCTCTATCCACTGAGCCATCTGAGCGGTAGCTCAGCTCAAGGTGCCGAGTTCAGTCTTAGTTGCGGGTGGGCATAGCCCACCATCGAACAGACAATCTTCTTGTTACACCAGCTGAGCCATCCTGCCACCTGTTGGCAGCTCATGACAGCTCAGCTCGGGCGCAGCCTCACTGGCCCATGTGGGAATCGAACCAGCAGCTCTGTTGCTCAGAGCTCTCACTCTTAAGCCAACTCTTAACCAACTAAGCCACTTGGTCAGCCCAAAATGTTTATACTTTTGACCTAGAACTTCATCTCCTAGGAATTTATCCAAAGGAAAAAATCAGATATTGTGTTATTGAGATATTAAAAAATAATCTAATTGTTTTACAATAGAGGATTGGCTAATTAGAATGTAGAATAGCCTTATAGTGGAATACTATGCAGTCATTAAAACACATGGTAGACAAATATTTAAAACATGGAAGGTGTGTGTATATATGTGTGTGTTTAGAGAGAGTTTATATATGATCCCATTTTTGTAAAGAAAAGTATCTATCTATACATTGAAAAAGCTGGAAGGATGTATATTCTAAAACATTTTCTTCTTGATTATGTACATTTTCTGAATTTTCTATAGTGAACACAAGGAGCTCTTTTTGTATTTGAAAAATAAAATTATTAGCAGGAACATTACATAACAGAAGGGAAGCTAACATATACAGAGCACTTCCTGGGTCAAACACCATACATTTACCTAATTCAACCATGTACCAACCCTGTGGAGGCTCCGCTTCTGGTCCTACTCCCTCCAGTCCTTTCTCTCACAGCCACTGGAGTGATTCTTCCAATAGCAAAAGTTTGGAGGGAAAAACCCCAAACTAGAAATAGTGGTTACCATAGGAAATTAGATTAAGGAGATCGCTATCTGGGGAGACTCATTTTTTAATTTAATATTTCAATATAGTTTGCATTTTTTACAGTATGTATATCTTTTGAAGTGGGAAGGTAAAGCATATGTTGTCATGTTACTTCCCCCCTTTAAGCCCTTCAGTGGGTTACCTCATCTCCCACAGTTTGTCCACTTACACACTCTACTCCAGCTCTGCCTGCTTCAGGTGAAGCACTGAATCCAGGATTTGTAAAGGCACGGGGTCCTCCCACTTCGCTATCCCAGATCTAGCTATTCAGCCTTCAAGTCTTCAGTACCTTAAATACCACGTGCTCTGGAAGGCCTTACTTGATGCCCTTTTTTGGTTTCCCACTGCAAATGGTACCTCTTCCATCATAGCCTTTATAACACTTTGCTGTAATTTTATGCTAAATTGACGTCCTTCCCAGAAGACTGTAAGCTCCACAAAGGCACGGACCCTAGCACCTGGAACAGTGACTAGAACATAGTAAGCATTTGATAAGTAATCGTTGAATAAACACTTCGTCTTTTATAGTTGGGGAAACCAAGCCTTAGAGAAGTATTAAATAACTTATCTAGAGGCGCTCTCTCTCTCTCTCTCTCTCTCTCTCTCTCTCTCTCTCTCTCTCTCTCTCTCTCTCTTTTTTTCTTAAATCAGCTATATTCCCTATGCTGTACTTTGCATCCCTGTGACTATTTTGTAACTACCAATTTATACTTCTTGATCCCTTTACCTTTTTCACCCAGCCCTCCAGCTCCCTCCCATCTGGCAACCATCCATTTGTTCTCTGTATCTGTGAGTGTGTTTCTATTTTGTTCTTTAGATTCCACATTTAAGTGAAATTGTACAGTATTTGTCTTTCTCTGTCTGAGTTGTTTCATTTGGCGTTAATACCCTCTAGGTCCATCCATATTGTTGCAAGTGGTAAGATTTTATTCTTTTTTATGGCCAAGTAATATTCCATTGTATATATCCAATTGTCTTTATCCTATTGTCTGTTGATGAGCAATTAGGTTGCTTCCATATCTTGGCTATTGTAAATAATACTCCAATGAACACAGGGGTGCAGATATCTTATCGAATTAATGTTTTGATTTTCTTCGGATAAATATCCAGGAGTGGAATTGCTGGGTCATAAGATAGTTCTCTTTTTAATTTTTTGGGGAACCTTCATATTGTTTTTCAGTGGCTGCATTGATTTGCAATCCCACCAACAGTGCACAAGGCTTCCCTTTTCTCCGCATCTTTGCCCGTACTTGTTGTCTATTGATTTATTGGTGATAGCCATTCTGAAAGGTATGAGGTGATACCTCATTATGGTTTAATTTGCATTTCTCTGATGATTAGTGATGTTGAGCATCTTTTCATATGTCTATTGGCCAGTCCAGAGCCTCTCAGCCAGTAAGTTTCAGAGCCAGCTTTCCTACCCCTGTCTTTAACACTCACAGAGTTCATGTTCTTTCCATTGTACCATTTCTGAGCAGAGGCAAATCCAGTCTCCAATTATGCTTCCGAATCTGGGTCTCTACTTGCTGGGGCTTTCCTGCTTTTGACACTTCTGACTTTCTGATTTCTTTCAGTGTGGTGCAGGTTCTGCTTGCTGCTGGTGCTGACCCAAACCTTGGGGACGATTTCAGCAGTGTTTACAAAACCGCCAAGGAGCAGGGAATTCATTCTTTGGAAGGTAAGTGCAGGCTCCCCTGCTGTTCTGAGCACTCTCCTCCCTGTGGCTTCCAGGCACCCAGTTCTGTGCCAGCTCTACCAGCAACGCAGAGTGAGGGCCTGCAAGTCCCTTATCATCTGGGAACTCGTGGATAACCCAAAGGGCTCAGAACAGATGTCCTCCACAGTCCCTTCGGGCTCTAATTTATGTCACTTCAGAAGTCTTGGGGAATAAATTAGAGGCCTGATTTTACGAATGGAGGAGGGGCATTCCAACTGGTGTTCTCCCAAAAGCACCTTAGCCTGTAGAGCCTCAGATGAGCAGGTGGTGGAGCAGGTTTCCATAAACTAATTAAGGCAACTGCATGGAATGTGGATTTGTTCTTCTTCTACTTCCTGCAGACTTACCTTGTCCAATCCCTGCCCAGGACTAGAAAATGGCCTCACTGGTTTCTTCAGCCTCAGAAGTGCCTCAACATGACTCTGAATACTGCTTTTTTCTCCTCCTACATCTAAAATACAGTCCTATCTCTTGGACATGCCCTTCAACTTGCTGTATGACCCAGGACAAATAGTGGACCTCCTCTGTGCCTGGATGCCTATGCTTAGCCAATGGAGTGGACATCAGTGTCTACCCGGGGCATCGTGCAGGTGGTTGTCTAGACTTCTTCAGAAGAAAGAGGCAGTGTGCACCTGTACTAGGGCTTGGTCACATGTCTGTTCAAGGGTACCTGGGCAAGTCAGTCCGTGTTGCCTCGAGTGAGTAGTTCTTCAAAAGTAGGGTTGAGAAAAGGGCAGGTTGCTTTGACTACAGACAGAAGTGAGTATTTTACATTTGAGCTGTTGCTTGTCCAGACTGGTCCCGTTGCCTGCCCATATCCTGGATCACTCACAGAGGCTGAGATTCCTCTCAGTCTCCAGCAACAGGGCAGCTGAGCAGTGGCTGCTTTAGGGTTGGCAGTGATGCCAGCGGGACAGACAGCCATGCTGACTGCCTGAGGGTCAGAACATTGACTTGGAGGGAGGTTCAGCCAAAGGGAGCAGTGCACTCAACCATCAGAGCTGTCATGGATGTGGGTATGGTAGCCCAGAGAGAGGAGGTGTCACTGCTGCCCCAAATGGGCAGCATAAGGGGAATGTCAAGAGCATCAGAGCACCACTGCCCAGATGAAGTGTGAAGTTGCCCTTCCCCGCCTCTCCACCTCTCTAAAGCTGCTCCTTCCATCAAGCTCCATTGCTGCAGTTAGTTCCTCCTCAGAGCCTTTCCTGTTCTTGGCAATAATTGCAACCTGCCCTCAGCTGTGCTTTTGAATGTTCTCTAAGCCTTGGCCTTTTGTATGGTTATGTGAGCTCGCATCCGCCCATGTCTTTTCTTTCTTCCTCAGCTGACAGTTCCATCTGCAGGCCATGACCTATGCCTGTTTGGATTCCCACCAAACTGCTGGAGGAATTATGTTCACTTTATGTATCTAACAGAGGAGAATTGCATGAGTACCAAACTTGCCCTATATTTGCAGCCTGTTATGAGGGGACTCAGCTTGTGGGCTGTCCTCTCCTGACTCACACAGCTTTGCTGCCCTCAGCTCTGTCTTCTGTTCAGATGCTCTCACCAGAAAGCAAGGAGGAGCATTTGCTGAGAGGGCAGGGCCAGGAAGATGGGAAGAGGTCCTGCTCTCAGGATCCCAGCAGGACTTAGTAAGCATTTCTGATACCATAGAGTCTCAGAGCTGTGAAGCCGTCTAGTCCATCCTCTGCTATTGCACTGTCTCCACCCCCTGCATTCAAGTTTTGTCCCTTTGTGTTCTAATGGTTCTCCCTAGGTTGATGTTTATATTCAATATTCTAGATCAGTGGTCAGCAAACTTTCTGAAAAAGAAAAAAAAATAGATAGTAAACATTTTAAGCTTTGTGAGCCCTTTGGTCTCAGTTGTGCCTATTCAGTTTGGCCATTGTAGTGCAGAAGCACCATAGACAATACACAAATGAATGTGCATGGATGTGTTCCAATAAAACTTTATTTTCAAAAATAGACAACAGGCTGGATTTAACCCAGAGTCTGTAGTTGACCTGTTCTGGAAATTTTCTGCTTCCTTCCTCCATCCCTCCTTCTCTCCTCTCCCTCTCCTTCTCCCTCTTCTTTTCTCTTCTCTTCCTTCCTTCCTTCCTTCCATCTTTCCTTCCTTCCTTCCTTCCTTCTTCCATTTTAATCAGAGACTAGCACATAAAGTACATGATGGCAGGGATCTTGTCTAACTCAGCAATGCCTGCTTCCTTCCTTCCTTCCTTCCTCTTTTCTCTTTCTTCCTTCCTTCCTTTGTTTGTTTCTGTTTGTTTTTGTCAACCTCCTCTGAATTGTTTTAACTTTATTCTAGCCAGCCTACATTCTAGGTAGGTAGGTAGGTAGGTAGGTAGGTAGGTAGATGAATAGACAACAAAAATATTGAAAAAGGCTATTATATCCATCATGAAATAAAGAGAAAAATATTAAGTAACTCTTCTTATTCTGCATGACCTGCAAATTTAGTGAACAGGCTTTCTATGGATTCATTTGTTCACAAATAGTTTTTTAAAATTTTATTGATCACATTTCTATATAGCAAGCACTGTTCTAGGCACTGCTGAGTTAGACATGATGGCTACCATCATGTACTTTACATGCTAGCCTTTGGTTTGAAGCTTTATAAGGACTCTATTAAAGTACAGAGCCCTAGAGCACATGATCAGGACAATTTTGAAGCATTGCTCACCATTCATAACTGTAAATCCACCAAACTATTTTTTTCTAGCCTTCATTTCTCTACCATGCCCACAGAATTTTAAGAGTTTTTTTTTCAGATTTCTTGCTAAAATAAAAATATTTTTAGCATTTGTCATATTTCTTGCCCAGTAACCCTTTCTCAAAGGATGTTAGGTTATTCTGGCATGGTCTTCTCATCCTTATGGGACCCATACTGTGGTGCCTAAGTGTTTAAGAGCCATTATAAAAAAAAAAATTCTAGAAATTTTGTCAGGATAAACTCACTGTTGTATAGTTTGCAAGATCTACTTCTGCACTTTTTTTTTTTCAAATTCCAGGCTACCTTTGTCTGCCACAGTTTTCTGGCAGCCCATCCGATTTTCCCTGGTGTATCAATTTGGATGTGATCTGCTTTCCAAATTCATGGGCTCTACAGCTAGAAAGTGGCAGTCCTTTGGTATCATCCCAGGGCTCCGCTCCCTCCTTAGCAGACTAAGCCTTTAGCTCCTCCTTAGCCATATTTTTCTTTCCTTTTTCCATTTAAAGATGCCTCATTCTTTCATCCATTCAGCCAATATTTATTGATTGCTTACTGTATACAATGCACTGTATCCAGCTCTCGGTCATTCTCATTGATGAAGTAGACAGAAACAAAAGAATCCTGTGTTTGGTTCTCCTTTCTTTGGATGGGACTGACTTTTTCATGGGAAGTTACCTGACTTACAGGAAAGTGTGAGGAAGGTAGAGCAGAATAAGAGGTGCAAGCCCCTTGCCCAGATGTGTCTGGACAAATTCATAGCAAAGTCACAAGCTCAGAAAAGTTGGGTAGTCCTTCACTATTAGAGCATAGAGTCCGTGCCAAAGTCCATCCAGCTCACTGAATTTCTATAGGCACCTCAGCCTATGCTCAGTACTAAAGGGAGGTGGTGAGTTATAGCTTGTGACCTTGGCAAGACCTCCCTAATATATATCCCTTGTCTACCTCATCAGTATTGTTGAGATGATGAAAAGATAAAGTATGTGATGTGTGAATTGTAAAGAACTCTATAGTTATAATTGTTTATCAGTTTTATTTATAATTCAGCCTGCCTTTACTGAGTATCAGGCACTCTGCCAGATGCGGGGAATACAGAAATGAATATGCATGGCATAGCTCCTCCCAGTAAAGAAAGAAGCCAGACCTATGAACAAGGCACTGCAGTGCAGAGTGGTAAATGCAAAGGTGGATGTACAAAAGTTGTATGTAGGTAGCACTGGTACAGGTAGCGATGAGCCCTCCCTCAGGGCAGGCTGGTGTCTGGGACGTGTCACAGGGTAAGCGGCTTTGAATTGGGTCCTAAGGATGAGTCGGAAATTGCCAGGCAGACTAAGGGTGATGGACCTTCCAGGCAGAAGGAGCAACACATACAGAGACATGGGGTGGGTGGGTGACAGCGGGTGGAATCATCTGCCACAGTGCTGAGAAGAACAGCAAGGAGTAAGCGTGGAGAGGGAAGCGGGGTTCCAAGCGGAAGGGACCTTGTAAGACAATTCTAAGGAGCTCACACTTTTCTGAAAGCTGCCAAAGGATTTTAAGCAGGGTACTGCTCAGTTTATATTTGCATTTTAGATGGACCGTGGTGACATCGGAGGGGCGAAATTAGCAATGGCTCTTGAATTTTACAGGGTGATAAAGAATTGAGAATTGGATGAGAAGCTCCTCTCCCCCAAAATGCTCTTATAATTTCTGGGGGTTTCTAAAATGATCTTTGGGAACAGAGGGAACAGATGTTAGAAAAATATTAGGAGAAGGCTGAGTTCTCAGTGGAATTTGGGAATTGGTAGAAAAGGAGGTGCCCATGGTGACACCTCAATTTCTGATTTGGGTGAGCCTTTGGATGCGTGGGTCTGGAGTTCAAAGGAGAAGTCTGGAAGGAGATGGGGATTTAGGAGTCACCTGCATTTGTTTGATAGTTAAAACAATGGATGTGATTGAAACTGCCCAAGGAAAGGAGTTAAAGAGAAGGGATAAGAGGACAAGTCTCTCACTCAGGTGCCAGCATTTAATGCGTTTAACATGTGAAGAGGAAAAGAGGATCCAGACAAGGAGACCAAAAGGCACTGGAGAAGTTGCCTTGTTTTCTCTGAGAGGCTCTATATATCTGTTCTGCTTGCTCGGAACAGGCAAAGCCTGGAGAGGAAAGAAACTTTTGTGCCCTCCTTGCTGAGACTTTGTAACTGGTTTCCTGTCTCTAGTGAAATGCTGCTCCTGTTTTCCCTGTGGCTGTTGTTCCTTAGCAGAAAGCCTTCTCAGCTGGGCACATCACAGCATTTTCCACCCTTATCAGTGTTAGTGTTTCTGGGTAAATGGCAAGCCTACTGGTGCCGGTGATGCAGGAATGTTGGCATAGAAACCTTGTTGGCCTGACTACTTCTGTCACCCCTCAGAGTGGCATCTTCAGAGGCATGACGGTGTCCTGGAGAAAGTTCAGGCTTTGGTGCCAGTCAGTCATGCTTCTTCCAAACCCTGTCACTTACCAGCTGTGTGATCTTCATCAGGTGACTTAAGGTTTTTGAATTTCTGTTTTCTCATTTGTGGGGATAACAGTACCCATCTTATAGGGTTGTTAGGACCACTAGAGAGAATCGTATGTACAGCATGGATGAAGAATGTCTTTATGGAGGTGGGTCTGGGCTCGGTGTAAGGTAGGCTCAGTACCTGCATTGGAGGTACTGAGCAACTCACCGCTCAAGGGGCACTGACAGGCTAGATGTCTGCCCCGCAGGGATTCTATGAAGGGCGTTCTTGCCCTGGGACATTTGGATTATACCTCAAGGTCCCTGTGAGCTGTGATTTTTAAGGTTCTAAAAACTCTAGGCTCACTGTCAGAGCCAGAAATGAACTTAGAAGAAGTGGGATTTGAGCTGGGCTTTGGAGGGTGAAGAGGAGAGGGGAAAAAAGATATTCTAAACAGGGAACACAGCTTGAGCAAAGGCACACAGAGAAGACACATGTGGAGGGGAGCACAGAGATCACGGCTCCTTCTCTGCCAACTCATTCCCTGATCTTGGCCACATCCCACTCAGTGCCTTGAGCCCCACTCAGGTCCACTCCAGGAGAGTTCCACTTGTGGCTGGCTCATGGGTGGTAGGCCCCAATCCTCAGGTGGAGGAGGCAGTAAATTAGTGGTAACAGAAAACAAGTCGCCCAGCTGGGGATGCCGCTGGCTGCTTGCAAGTAACTGTTATAAACATTGGGTGTCTGGGGCTGTCAGAAATGCAAGCAAGCACTCCGCGCCTCTCTTATGTACAATTAAAACAATAAAACACGGCAGAAACGTGGCCAGAGCAGACTATAAATCAACTTCTCTTCTCAGCTCCAAGTGGCAGCTGAATAAAGATGAGTTGTGCAGAAGCCAGGTTGGCATAGGACCCCTCTGGGGGCAGAGGGCCTGGCTTTCTAGGCTGAACCTGCCATGGTCAATGCCACCTTCCCAGGTGGCCCCTTCACACAGCTCCAGGAGCTGCAAGTCCAGGCAGCTGACCTCCCCATCTCTAGGGACAAGGTGGTGCAGGCTAGCACATCACAAACCAGTAGACAAGTGCCCTGGAGTTCAGTAGATGGCTAGGAGTCCTCACTGGTGGTAATGGAACTGCTTTCTATAATATTTCTCCCCCTCCCCAGGACATGCCAAGGAGTGGTCTCATCCTAGCTCATCAATTTAGTGTAAGAGAACCACCTAGCACCCACTGTGTGCCCAGCCCTATCCAGGCACAGCAGAGAGAATGTATGCCCTGGGAGAGCTCAGGCTTAGATGGGAATAATAAGGCTTCCAAGGAAATAAAAATTTGCCTGAAGAGCTTGTTAAGACAGATTGCTGGGCCCCACTCCCAGAAATTCTGATCTAGTAGGTCTGGGGTGGGACCCAAGATTTTGCATTTCTCACAGGCCCCCACTCTTTAAGTGGCATGATCTAGACCACAGGTGTTAGTTGTGGCCTTGTGCTTGAACTGCTTTAGAAAGCTCATCTGGACCTTCTCCTCCCTGGAAGAGACCTTATTTTGCCACGTTAAGCTCACTCCTAGAGAGGCTGTGTGCTTATGCCATGGTATTATGGGAGTACAGAACATTTAATAGCTGTGACATCCAGGGCAATTTTCTGCACCGCTCAGAGACCCTGTCTCAGAGAGTTAAAGAAAGTGTATTTATCTCCAGCCTAAAACCTAGAAAATAGAAGGAATTCCATTAATGTAAATTTCTGTTTTTACATCATAATCATTATTCTCATCATACTCTCATGGAACTTCATGAGAAGACACAGCCTTCCAGATCCCTTTCAGTGGTAGCAAACTATTGTCCGCAAAGAGCCAAACATTATTTAGAGTCCAAGGAATGTCTGTCCATCACCTAACTGCGTGACCTTGGACAATTCCCTTTATCTGTCTGAGCCTTGATTTTTCTCATCTGTAGAGACTATTTCTTATACCATAGGTTTATTATAAAGATCAAATTGAAGTACGTATTTATGAAATAAGTTGAGAAAATACAAGGCATCGTGCAAATGTAAGGTGCTAGCGAGTACAGTAATTAATAATCATTAAGTTTGAAGACACTACCAAGACAATATTCGACAAGAATCCAGTCAGAGGTACAGATAACAAGGACCATCGGAACTCAGAGAAGTTTATCTCTGACTGAAGCAGTCAAGGAGGTAAAATGGTATTTCAGCCTTGAAGTATAAGAAGGTTTTATGGAGGGCCTGTAGGTAGGTGCAGTTGGGTATGAGCAGAGCGGCGGGGGTGTGTTATGTCCAAAACATTCAGAGGTGGGAAACAGGAAAATATGTTTCAGGCCAGCAAGTGAACTTGTTGGAGTGAAGCATCCACACAGCAGAAGATTCATTCGAGAGTAATGAGCGGTAAAGACCCAGTTAGTAAAGGGGCCAGATCAAATGCTTGGGCTTTATATCCTTTTGAAAGAGAGGAGCCTTGACGGTCTTAGAGGAGAGGGCACCCTGGGAACTGCTTCCTTCCATGGTGGAGAAGCAAAGGCAGGTAGGTGATAAGATGACAATGACAGTGATAGCTATAGCAGCAGGAGGCAACATTTATCCATAGTTACTGTGTGCTCACAGCAACCCTGTGATCTACACCACTGAAAGGACACTGAGGCAGAGATAATGCTAGCAGAGCTGTCTCCCACTCTTGCAGAGAGCCCAGCAACCATATCAGCCTATGTGGGCCTCACATGTAGTCAGCTCAGAGCCTCCGGCTTGTCCAAGGCTTGGACATCTATCTGGCCAAAAGCTGTTTGGGCAAGTTATTATTTTTAATAATGTCCCTGACTCTTCCTCATCATTGTCAGAGCGTGTTGCACCTTTAGAGCCAGTGGTTCTGCATGTCATTTCTCAGCAGTGCCGGCCACTATAGAGTCGCCAGGATGGACAACACACTGTCAGTCCATCAGGCCTTTTGGCTAACTTCAAGATGAAATGTATCAGCCAGTTAGGTTAATTGTGTCCATCCTTCTAGCCCTCCAAACCTATTATATATTTGACTGGGAGTGGGAGATAGACTAGTTGACATGTTTTATTAAAAAGAATAAATTTGATGCATTTATAAAAATAAGAAAATGTGGGATGGGGTGGCAAAGAACTAGTCTTGTGATTTTTAACTGATTTACATATTTTGTGTATAAATATTTTTTCATCAAAAGTTCAAAATCAGGGATGGGTCCCACACACCACACAAAATATATTAGAGACATTTATATGGATAGCAGGAAGGGAGACAGAGGGTTGAAATTTTCCAGGCACCCAGTGATTGATGGGGGCTGAGGCTCCCCCTGACGCTTTATTGAGTTTCCGATGATTATCTCTCGCTGAGACATTTTTTACAGATGACGGTCGAGCTGTCACAATGGACCATGGGGGAAAAAACCCAACAATAATAACACTTTAATCTTTTTACTGCACTGCTCCCTAGTATCTCAGATTCATCTTCCCTGACGCACGCAGTTCATTATTCTGCCCCTCCCTGGATGGGAAATAAAGGAAAATAAATATATATGTAGACATACTTACCCACATACATACACACACGCGGAGTATATAAAAGAGACCACCTCAGAACCAGAGAGGAGCAGAATTTATTGTTCTTTTTGCAAGTGTTGAGGTTTATTAGTAGAGATGCTGGGTTGGCTTGGAATTGGCTATTAATTACAGCATTTTGTATTTGTTTTTTATTGCAAGTTTTTAACATCTTGAAGAAAAGGAGAGGAGAGGCAAGCAGGTGTAAAGATGGAAGCACAGAGGGACCAAGTTTGGCCCACCTAGTAGCATAGCTGGCTGAGAGGCAAACAGAGCAGGCTCCCTTTTTTTTTCTTGCTGCCAGCCCTGCCTAGAGGATCCCTGGAGCTGAAATAATACTGCTTTGGTTAGGATGGGGGCAGGGGCGGGGATAGCGGGGAGAGAGTGAGCTCAGAGTAATTATAGGACAAATCAAACGCAACCTGGATACCTGTGAGCATGTCACCACTCTGAGTGTTAGGAGAGGGGGGAAGGAGAGGAGGTTCAAACAGGGTGTTGGTGGGTCTATAGTTAACAGAGCAACGGATTCTTAAGAGTTTGCCATAATCTTCTAATTTTTTTTAAAGTAGTCAGAATGGTGTAATGAATTCCCATGTACCATACAGCTACCTTCAGCCATTAACCCATAGCCAGTGTTGTTTTATCTATACTCCCCATCCACTTCCCCCACCTTCCATATTATTTTTACCACCTTTGAGACACATCAATAGCAATATAGGAATCTGATTTAGATCCTGATTCAAACAAACTATAAAACTGACATTTAGAAGACAATTGGAAATTTGAACTCTTTGAATTTGGTGGTGAGAAGGTGAAACGCGGGCTCTGGAAAGCTCCAGCTGGGTTTGTGGTCAAAGGAGGGGCTAGAGAGAATGCTACACTGACTGTCCAGGGCCACAGGCAGGGTCAACAGCCTGTCTTCTTAAAGTCAACCTTGCTGCTCTCCGCCTTCCCTTTCATGGGAAACAGAGAAGATGGGCTGGGGGTTCCTGTGGGAGGGCTGCACTTGTGTCTCCAGTAGAGTTAAGTGCTGACTCAGTCATCTTTTTAACTCATCAAATCTTTTCTGAACTTGCACTGTGTGCCAGGTCTCATGCTACACTATGACAAGGTAATAATGAGGTAGGCAGGGTCCTTTTCTTAAGAAGAAACCTTCCAGACTATGGGCAGAGAGGGTGGTATCTGTGAGAACCATTTTCAAGCAATGTCTGGTCGTCCAGCCATAGGCCAGCCTAGATGAGCATGAGTGCCTTCTCTGTATGAGGGCTAAAGAGATCTCTAAGATACAAGATCTATCCTTTAAGAACCTGTTTCCTGCTTGAGGAGACATCTTAACAACCATTCACTAAAGAAGTATTTATTGAGCACCTACCATGTTCAAATGTATACACATGAAGCAATCTGAGAACACATAAGACTGTATAAAAGAAAATGTTAACTGATTTGATAGAAGAAAGGGATATAAGTAAAAATCAGGCTGCTTGAATTGTAAAGGATGGGTAAAACATAGATAAATAAAAGGAAAGAATAGTGAAGCTGTATAGTGAAAAGAGTACAAGCCTTGGGGTTGAACAGGCCAGCTGTGTGACTGACTACCGATGTGACCTGAAACAAGCTAGATAACCTCTCTAAGTCCTGTTTTCTCCATTCATAGGAATAATAATAACAGCCTAGTATGGTTCTTGTGAGGAAAATAGTTGTGAAGATCCTAGCACAATACCTGGCACATGATAGTGTTCAATAAATGGAGGCCATTATTTTCCAAGAGTTATATATTTAAATGTCTGGTATTGGAGGGAGACTCTTAGTCCTGGGATATTAGCCTTCAGGACTTACCTGTGACTCTTCACTGAGTATGAAATCAGCTCCCAGCAAGGAGCCTGACATACTCGACAGTGTTGGTGTTAGTGGTGATTCTGGCCAGGGTTAGAGCGGCATTAGGAAGAGGGAAGGGCACAGTAATACACTTATTACCATTCATTGAGTCCTTACTACATGCCAGGCAATGTGCTCCACTCCTTACATACACTTTTTCGTATAACTTTATTGAAATTTAATTTACATACTATGCAGTTCAGTCATTTAAAGTGTATAATTCAACACTTTATGGTATATTCACAAGCAATGTGCAGCCGTCAACCACAATTAATTTTAGAACATTTTCATTACCCCATAAAGAAACCCCATACCCATTATCAAGCATTCCCCCTTTCACTTCTCAGCTCCCCCTAGCCCTACACAATCACTAATCCACTTTCTGTCCCCATAGGTGTGCCTATTTTGGACATTTCATATAAATGGAGTCATACAACATGTAGACTTTTTGTAACTGGCTTCTTTCACTTAGCATGTTTTCAGGGTCCGTCCATGTTGTGGCATCTATCAGTACTTCATTCCTTTTTCATAGTTAAATAATACTTCATTAATGGATTTGCCACATTTTCTTTATCTGTTCATCAGTTGAGGGACATTTGAGTTGTTTCTACTTTTGGCTATTATGGATAATGCCATATGTTTGTGTACAAGTTTTTGTGTGGACATAATGTTTTCTCTACATCCTTACCAGCACTTGTTATCGACTGTCTTTTTTGCTTTAGCCATCCTGGTGGATGTGAAATGATATCTTGTGGTTTTGATTTGCGTTTCCCTGACGGTTAATGACGTTGAGCTTCTTTTTGTGTTTTTTGGCCATTTGTATATTTTCCTTGGCGAAATGTCTACTCAGATCCTATGTGCACTTTTTAATTGCGTTTGTCTCTGTATCTTGTTAGACAGATGATATTATTTATTTTGCAGATGAGGAGACAGATTCTCAGATTTGTTAAGTATTTTGATCAAAGTCACACAGCTAGTGAGTTTTGCTTCCCAGTCTGACTGACGCTGACCGCTGTGTGCTTTCTAATACACAGTGCTGCCCACTGAGGATTCGCAGTAGGATCAGCAGGGTCCTCTTTTGGGGGGCCTCAACCAGGAGGAAAGGAGGAGTTGAAAGTCTATTTGGAGAAATTAACTGGGACCAGGCAGGAGAGGCCTCTGAAAGTCAAACAGAAGAATGTGGATATATTACGTGTTCCAGAACAGGGAAAGACATGTTAACTTGAAAATGGCCGTTTCTTAGCTGCTGATTGTTTCCTGTTCCCCTCACTATACTGCATCATTTCTAATTTTTACAGCCACCCAATTAATAGATATCAATTTTCCAATTTTACCAATGAGAAATTTGAGGCTCAGAGGGATGAAGTAATTTTCTAGAGTTATCAAGATTAGAATCCAGATCTCTCTGACTCAAAATTCTGAATTTTTTCCTTTCAAAGATAGTTTACAAAAGAACGACTATTTGATGTTATTTGTAGCATTTACAAGCTCTTGAGGGCAGAACCCATTCTCTCTCGCCATGGCCCAGCCCATGCAGAGTACTTAATAAATGTTTGGGGGATGAACGAGGAGACAGACTAGAGTGTATTGTGTAGAAGGACCTAATCCCAATTAGGATTTTTTGGAGGGAGAGGTGATATGAGTGAGATATTGGAGGTCTCATCACAAGGCTTCGTGTCCTGGGAGCTTGGCCCTTTCTAAACGTGGGCCTTGGGAAGAGCATTCTAGTGCCCAGACATCCTTGGTTTTCTTGGAACAGAGCCAGACAGGCGGAGGTGGCCACCTACATCTTTTCTGTGTTCTTCACAAGAACATTAGGATGGGAAGGACCCTCAGAGATCATCTAGTCCAGTGCTTCTTAGTCTTTGTGGAGGAACAACACAGTGGGCTTTTTAAAATGTACATTTCCAGGCCCTGCCTGCTGAGTCTAAATTGCTGAAGTGGAGGCCCAGGAATCAGTGTTTTGGGTTTGTTTTTTTACAAGTTACCCAGGTGATTCTGTTCACACTAATTTGAGAACCACCAATGTACAAAAACTAGTTTTAAAAATAGGGACTCTGGGGCATGGAGGGATTGAGACACATATTAAGTCAGTGAAAGAGCCATTTTTAAATCCAGTTCTCGTTTCCTGGTTTATTGTTCTTGCTTTTCCCCATGCTACTTAATTCATTATAACAAAAATGATTGCATGCCCATAGCTTTCAGGATAGAGTCCAAACCCCTCTCAGGACAGGCCCCCACCTACCTGGGCAACCTCATCTCTGCCCACTGCTCCACCCACCGTCACTCCGCATTCCAGGCTCACTGAAGGACTCCTAGTTTCTTGAATGGGCAGGTAATGCAACCATTACCTGGAATGCCCTTCTTCCCCTCTCCACCTGGAACGCTCCCCTTCATCCTCAGGAAAGTTCTTCTGGGAGATTCCTCCTCAAGCCACGTGACATGTGCCCCATCTTTGCTGCCCTCAGACCCTGTGCATGCGTGCTTCTCATAGTACTTCCTGTACTGAGGTGCTCAGTGGTGGTGTGCTTGTGGGCAGGTAGATGGACGAAGGCTCTTGTGTGTTCACTGCTGAAGCTGCATAAAAAACTGAAGTGATGCTGTAGAAAGTACATACAAAAAATGTTATAACTAGTTACTGTCACCCATGAGGAGCCCAGGATATAACTGGGGAGTCAGAACAGAAGGGAAAATTTTAACACAAAGTATCACAAGAGGTGTTGTGTGTAAGACAGTAAATAATTAACTGGTAAATCAGTACACATGATCCACATGATAGGTATCCAGGGAAGAGCTGGAGGGAGAGGACTTCCTGGAAGAAGAGGCCTTGAATTGGGCTTTAAAGAACAGGTAGGATTTGGAGAGGAAGGCTTGTTTTCCATACTGTGGAGGGAAATGAAGGGCCTTGCCCTCTCCAGGACTGGTCTCATGGAGACCTGGCACAGGGAGTCTCCCTCTTGCACTATCCCTTGGCTGAAGGTGAATGCAACAGGCAGAGCCGACAGTGCCCACAGAGGTTAAGGAGGCAGCCTGTGATGCTGGCAGTAAGATGGCTATCTGTCAAGTTACAGTGAGGATTTAATGAGGTCGTAGACACAAAACACCTTGGGTAGGAGGAAGCTGAGAGCCCAGAGGTTTCTTCCTGAAGACTCCTGAGAATTTAGCTTAGTTCCTGAGCTTCAAGCCAGGTGAGCTGACCCTGGGTTATGCGAGGCTTGAGCCTGCGGGCATTGGCAGAGGCTATGGAGGATGAAGCCAGGCAGGCTCGGGGTCTAGCCCTAGTCCACCACCGACCAGCAGTGCGTGTTGGGCAGGCCACCTAACCTCTTTACCTCTGTCTCTTGTTCAATAGAAAGAATAGTACTTGACCTATCTGCCCTAGGTTGTCATGAAGGTGAGGGAGCGATCGCATTGAAGTGCTCTCTAAACCGTAAAATGCTGCACAAACGTAAGGGGTTATTCTCACGTTTGTCATATTAGTCATAGACTCCTTCTCATGGAGACGCTCACATCTTTAAAGGCAAGGGCACTGCTAGGCACTCCATGACATTAGATGGCGCAGCTCCTGGGGGTGGTGGGTAGAAGCGAGCCCGGGGGAGAGGGACTCATAACAAGGGTTGCCTGTCTTCTGCACAAGGCAGCAGCAATACAGCTTTTGTTAAATTGAGACCACCCGTCGCCTCATATACTTTTTATCAAATCTCTGTCCCCAGTCCCTGACCCAAGGGAGAAAGCAGCATGGGTAAATGTTTCTGATGATGTTTTAAGAAACCTATTATCAGATTTGATTCTCAAATTTAAATATTTAGTACTCCTCAGATTATTGCTTATTGTACCCGTTTTACAGATAGAAGAACTTAGTAAGTGGCAGAGCTAAGATTCAAACTGTCTGACTTTTTTACCTTAAGTCACTCTTTCTCATCGTGGGAGGCAGTGGGGGTTTTTTGTTTTCTTTCTTTTTGGTTTTTTTTCTGTTTTAGCAGTGCTGGTAAGTGGCCAGGCTACATAAACGCGCCTAGCCAGGCTTCAGGGACTATTTTCACCTCTGCTGAGGCCAGGGAATCCTGTAGAGTGTACAGCATGCACATACAGCCGCGGCACCCACGCATTAACTTTGCAGCATCAGCAGGCAGAGACGAGAGCAGAAGGATGACAGAGTGATGCTTCGCACTCTTCCTGTGGTCAGAGCAGTGCAGCACCCACTGCAGAGACAGGAATGGCTGGCTTGGAGGGGAAGCAGGAGCCTGCGCTCACCTCACCCAGTGCTGGAGATAGGCGGGTAGATGTCTTTGTTGAGAAGGGAATGGTTCACTGGCTGAGGACCAGCTGTAAACACGGGGCCTCCAAAGACCACCGTGGTAGCCAGCTGGTGAGCCAGCCTTGGATGAGTCACTTGAGCTTCCATGGATTTGCATACTCTTCTTCAGTGAGGGGGGATAGGTGTGTGAGGGTGTGTGCTACACCTCTCCCCACACCTTCCTGCCTTTAGCCACTTGTTCTGGCTAGGGAAGAGTATGAAATCTAATGAGCGGGAGGCTTCAGCAAGATGATCTGGGGCAGAGCTTCTAAAACTGGGTGATGGGCCAAAAGAGGTTATTGATAAGAGCACGAAACGAGCCTAGCCGAACCAGACTGGGTCCTACCTCTGCCACCAGCTGACCATTGCATCCTTCTGAACTTCAATTTCCTCATCTATAAAATGGGGAGAGTAAACTTAGACCTCGCAGGATTATTCTGAAATAAATAATGAAAATATTTTACAGACCGTGATGCACTACTCAGTTCCAAAGAGTGGAACACCAGTACTGCAGTATTTTAGCAAGGGTTAGTGGAAAGAGCCTGTCAAATAACAAATGCTGAGTAACACCAAATTAAACAGATGGTTCTTAACTCAGAACTGTGCCTTTCTGAGGAGAAAAGTGTATGCAGGATTCCCCAAATGGACCTCTTTTCACACAGAGAATACACTGTTGGAAGCACAAGACCAAACAGAAAGGATAATACTGACATTTACTGAGAGGTACTATATGCCAGGCACTGTTCCACGCCCCTTTACTCATAGTGTCTCATTTAATCCTTACAACATCCCTGAGAGGGTACCATTATCATCTCCATTTACAGATAAAGAAACTTGGCACAGAGAGGTTACCAAGGTTAGGTAGGTACCCAGGATTACACAGTCAGTTCAGAGCGGGGATCCAGGCACAAGCAGCCTGGCTCCACAGCTCACTTATTTCATAGCCACACTCTGCTGCCTCCACTAAATATCATCATCATCATCATCATCATCATCATCATCATCATCCCAAAAACAAGGTGGTATCAGGGCCTTATTTATGAATTATGTATTTATTTGCTGATTCAACAAGTATTTGTCAAGCACATATTTATGGCCAGACCCTATAGTAAGCAGTGGGGATACAGCCATGGAGAAGATAGTCACTTGTCCTGTCCGCATTGAGCTTTCAGTCTAGTGGAGAACGCAGTCAACTAAACGGGTGATAGCAGTAGAATGTAGTAAATACAGTCACTGGGAGATGCCTAAGGTGCTGCGGAGCTCTTAGAAGCAGTACTACTTCAGACTTAGGAAGACCCACTGGAGGAAGTGACTGCTAATCAGAGGCCTAGAAATGAACTGGAGTTAGCCAGCTGAAGTCATGGGAGAGGTGAAGTGTTCCAGGCAATGGATACTATCTGCAAAATCTCAGAGGCAAGAAAGAGCATTAGAAAGGGGGTGGTGAGAGATAAGAACTCAGAGGTGGGCAGGGGCCCGCCTCATGGATATTCCTTATTAGCTGGGCTATGCTGCTGGCACTCTGGTGACATTTTTCCCTGAACCGAATAGCCCCAGTTGTGTTCCTTGAGTTCGTCTGCTTTTTATGGTAAGCATCCTGTGTATAGCTTTATCACTGCACTTGTGAAATACTGTCATCTGTCCAGTGGTCTGAGTCTTGCATTAGACTCTTACTCATTAGTACATCTCCAGAAGCTACCACCATGCATTGGTACTCAAGAAATGTTGTTTGTTGAATGAATGATATGTTTTCTTTGTAAAATGGATTGCACCCTTCCTACTTTCTTGAGCCAACTATCACTTTTCCTCAGATTCCTCATTATATCCTGCAGTTAATGTCCTATGTGGCAATTCAGAAGTGCCCTTAGGGGCTTTTGAGGTTCCGTATTCTGTGAATTCCTTTTTAGCTTTATAGTGTGCTGTTCTTTTCCCTCCCTGCCTGGTCAGCACTTGATTGTAATCAATCTGCTTGATTGTGAAGCCTCCCCAGCCTTCTTCTTTCCTTCTCCTAATCTGCAGTGGGCTGGAAACAAGATCACTTACCATGATTTGATAAGACTGTGACTGAGAGTTAGTAATCTCTGAGTTGGGTCCTAAAGGGCTCTCTTATGGGGGAAATGCAGATGCCGTTGCATATGGCACTTGTGTGTTAGCTACTCAGAGGCCTTCTTCATGTTCTCCCTACTCCAAGAAAGGTCAGAGGACCCTGGTGTGGGGTTGGAGGCATTGTCAGTCTGGAGAGCCTCTGTGTTGGTGCAGAAGACCTGATCCACTATTGAGTCCATAGACCACAGGAAAAGATGGTCTATTCTCAGCTACACACCCCAGCAACTTCATTTTGGCCAAACTCATGAAATACTTCCACCTAAGCCAGCTTATCTGGGTGCTAGCTACAAACCTTGGGACATTTCTTGTTAAGTAATTAAGTTCTGCAGAGAGTGGCCGCACCTTCACCTGAGCAGGGAAAGAAGGGGGAATAGGAGCCAAGGCTAGGACCAGACATCTAGGCTCTGCGCTCTGATTTGCTCATTTACAAAATGAGGGTGATAGCATGATATGATGGAGAGAAAGAGTAAGGACTCGGGTTAGAGCTGGGTTTTAATCCTCCCTCGACCACATATTAGCTGTGTGACCTCCATGCTTCATTTTCCTCATCTATAAAATGGGAATGATAATACCTACTGTATAAGGTAGTTATGAGAATTAAATAGATTGTGCAAAGTGACCATTCCAGGCACACGCTAGAATAAAGTCAGTAAATGAAATGTGTTAGTATTAGGAAGAAACGGAACAGTCTTCTGGCTTTTGGAACTTTAAATAGGAAGTTTAGTTTTGCCAGAGGGAAAAATGCATGGACTCCATTCTAAGACCACATGGAAAAGAATGGTTTAGGAATTGTCGTGCTTTTGACTACCTAGGCAAGGTTACTTCTTGACTGAATTACACCCTTTTACTCAGTGGGAAGTAAGAAGAACCTACCCTTTGCAGGCCCTGTGTCATGGGCTAGGGGAGAAGGGGGTTCAGGTAGATAGGGCCCAAATTCCATCCCCCAACAAACTCTGCTCAGGAGGGAACATAAGACAGTTACTCTGATAATTTCTACATGAGGCAAAAAGACACCCCATCACCTAAGCAGGATAGCTATTCTGTGGGGTCTCAGTTCTCAAGGGAAGGCCTCAGGGGTGGGGTAACCTCCCAATTTATTGTCCAGACTGGGACTGTCCAGGACAACAGGCATAGGTCAGGTTCATCCCAGGTGAACAGGGACGTGTGTGGTCACTGACCCAGAGTGCCCTATAAAAGTGGTTTTAAGTTCTTTTATATGAAATTGGAGAGGGAGAGTCATGAATATTAGCACTAGAGTAAGCCTGGGGGGTTTTGGTTCTTTGACCACATGAAATGCTATTCTTCTTACCTTCAAGAAAATGTTCACAGTGTGTTTATTAAAGGTGAAAAAAAAACACATTATAAAAACTGCAATTTAGTAAATCCCAATTTTATATTATAGTGTATATATAATATGTATACGCGTCTATATGTAGGTATGTATATATAGAGTATATATGTAGGATATATATATATATATATATATATATATATATATCCCAAAATATTAAGAGCAGTTTCTCAAGTTGCTGAGATAATGATCCCTTTGTTGTACTTTTCTGTAGTTCCAAAATTTTAATGGCTTTTATAAATTAAAAAAGGTCTTTACAAAATATTAAACACTCACTAAATTGTAAACATCTTCAGAGCAGAGGGGTATGTTGCAGTTCTGCTAAGAACAGCCTCTGTCTCCTGCCCGTCTTACCCAAGCCTTCTTTCTTCACCTGGGTAACTCCTCTTCACCCTTCAAGACTCTGTGTTTCTGGGATCCTCTCTTCATGCCCAAATTGAGCTAAGCTGCCCTCTGGCTTTTCATATCCTGTTACACCTCCAACATAGCATTTATTTCGAAAAATACTGTAAACACCAGTTTGTTGTCTGCCTTCTCCTTTGGATTAGGTCAGAGACCATGTCTGATTCACTTCTACGTCCCCAAATGAATCCTGATACATAATAGTCAGTAAACGTTTGTGGAATTAACTGGCCTCTGTTTTACCTTCTCTTGCCCAGCACAGATGGCCAGGCATATATTGTAGTAGGTTGCCATTATATGTTTAGTAAGTAGGTAGAATCAAAATGCCAAGAGAAAGAAGGTGAGATTGGTGGCTCATGGTCTTTGTTGCTAATGGAAGGTTTGTGTTCCTGTCCCCCCAGTCCTGGTCACCCGAGAGGATGACTTCAACAACCGGCTGAACAACCGCGCCAGCTTCAAGGGCTGCACAGCCCTGCACTACGCTGTCCTTGCCGACGACTACCGCACCGTCAAGGTGCTGCTTGATGGAGGTGAGAGCGTGAGTGAATGGGGTGGGGGTGGGCAGGGAAGGAGACTGACAGCCACTCCACTCTGCAAATGCCACGTTCCCCCAGAGCCCTGCTACCCTGCCAGACACAGCTGGAAATGCCTCAGTGGTGGCTGTACTTAATGAGCGTGGCCATATGCACATGTGATTTGCCCTGTGTGGCTGGAGTGTGTTCTTTGCCTACCCGTGTGTTATGTACCATGCCATCCTGCCTGTCTGCACGTAACCTGAGAGCTTCGTTGGTTGCACTCCCCAAAAGTGCCCTCTCTTCACCCCTGTGACCTCCAGAGCAGGGCTAGTGGACAGGGGGGAGGCCCTTCGCATCCCTACTAACCCAGGTCTCAAAGACGACCTCCGTGACTCCACCCCCACCTCAGCCTAAGGTCACACTTGTCACAATATGACGTTGTTTTATGTGTTCAGTAGCCTTCTCCCTAACTTGCCTCTAAGCTCCCTGAAGTCCAGAACCTTGGCTGACTCATCCCCAGCACCTAGCATAGTACCCAGGACACAACCTTGCTGAATGATTGAATACCCTCCCTTTAGAGAGCATTAGTTTAAATGGAGGGGCAGTATGTGCCACCTCCAGATTCGGGCTGATCTAGTCCTGTCCAAGTGTGGTGCAGAGTTATCCTCCACCCGGCCTGATATTTTACCTCCCAAGCAGTCACTCTTTCTCCCATTTCCTCTTATCCCACTCCAGCCTCTCTTCAGGATAGGGAGGAAAGCATCTAGCCGATACCCGGGCCCCTGAATATGGCACATGACTGCCTGTTTATGCCCTCCCTGTACCTTCTTCAGAGGCTAGAGACCCTCTTTGGGGGCTGCACACCAGGCTCCTACTTGTCAGGGGTCATTCTCCATAGAACCTGAGAGCTGCAAGGGCCTTCAGAGGTCCTTGGGGTTACCCGCTCCCCTCCCAGCACAAACCTCTCCAACAACTGGCTGGCTGGCCTTTCCTTGGATTCTACCAGGGACTGAGGGAACCCTGCTTCTTCCCTGGGAGCCCATTCCATTTTAGGTGTCCATTTAGTCCATTTCTTCTTTGAGTGGTTGCAATGTCTTTTAAATGAGCTGTAATTTTTTTCTCTGTAACTTCTGCCAACTGTCCTCTGCAGCCCAATCACTTTTCAAAATCCAGTCTTCAAAGAAAGTTCTTTCCATCCCAGAGCCTTTGCCTCCCTGGCCCCGTATCGCCAGATCGTCGTCTAGCCCTTGTCATATGATTGAGTTGAAGGGATTTCCCAGTAACCCCCAAATCCAGCCACACTGGCTTAAGACCCAGGCCTGGCCCACGTCCCCAGCCTGCAAAGGGGCCTGTCCCGGAGTGCGCCTTGGTCGGGGCATGTACATTGTGAAGGGAGGACTGCTGTGGATATGGTGACAGTGCCTGAGGTGATTGATGTTTCTGAAGCAAGAACTCACTGCTCTCAGAAGCAGAGACTTAGAAAACATCCCCAAGCAGGATGCTACTTACTTTGTCCTTTGGAAAGCTTTCCTGCGAGACATTTGTAGCTAAGAATTGGAGCATTCACCATGGGGC
Organism: Hipposideros armiger; assembly: GCF_001890085.2. Classification (NCBI taxonomy): domain Eukaryota; kingdom Metazoa; phylum Chordata; class Mammalia; order Chiroptera; family Hipposideridae; genus Hipposideros; species Hipposideros armiger. The sequence goes on from NW_017731985.1 coordinate 87,034, forward strand.
TTCTCTCTGCCGTGCCTTAAAATCAATCAATACCCCCTGCCATTGTCCAGTGGTTTACATTCGCCGCTTCCCCTCAGCCCCCAGACAGACAGAGAATTCACTGTAAAAAGAGACCCTCTCCCCAGCCTTCCAGATCGAACACCTTTGAAATGACCAGGCATGAGCCTTTTATGCAGTGCCCCCCCTCCCACCCCAGGCCAAGGCTGGCCCTTTGAGCCGTTCCAGGGGCATGGTTCCTGCCTGTTGACTTGGAACAGATGCCCGTGGCCCCCACATTTACAGTTCGCCCACCTGCCTTTTTACCCAGCATCCATTTACACCCCCTGCCCTAGCCTCCAGCCTCAAGGGCCAAAACCATTAACCCACTTATTTCTCCCTTCCTGAGCCGAACAAGTGGCCGTCACTCAGGGCCTGCAGGCCTGCCAACTTCTGACCTCCCTCCCCTGTGACCTCCCTTGGTCGGCCTGTGTATGTGACCAGCCAACCGAGAGGCAGGGTCCTGCTCCCTTGTCCTGGGGGCTGTTGCCAGTAACATTTCCAAAGTCTTCTGACCTCAGTTGACCTTCTATAAGGGATTCAGGGAAGGCAGGAGGGTCTGCCTTCCTGCCCATCCAGCTTTCTTAGCCTTTATTTACCACCAGCTTGGCTGCAGCAACTTAGAGAGCGGCTCTCTGTGAAATCCAAGGGGCCAGCCTGTGCTCAGGAGGTCTACACAGAACCCTTGTCTTTGAAATTGCTTAGTTCACAGGGGTTTCGGGTCCCCAGTCATAGAGGGTTAGAGCTGGAGGGGGCAGCTGTTCTTGCCCCCTGACCAGCAGTTCCCATGTGAGGGCTGGGAGGAGGTCCAGGCAGCATCAGTGTGATAATGTGGGAAGCTCTCTAACCAGTGCGGGATAATAGAAAGGACACCTCCGTCTTCTGAGTTGGGCCTACCTGGGTTTGAATCCCAGCTCCCTGACCTTACCACATGTATTGCCTTGGATATGTTACCTTAACTCTCTCAGCTTCAGTTTTCTTGTCTGTAAAGTAACACCTGAGAAGTACCATAGGGATAGCATGAGGATTAGTGATAATGTCTGTAAAAGCCCTTGCTACATGTTCCATGGTTGTATAAAGAAATCAGACTCACCCTGGCAGCTATAATCCCATTTCTCCTTCATGAAACCTGTACTTCCACCTAAAGGCTTCATAATTCTGTTTCTGTCCACAACTTCCCCACCTTGCCTAAAATGCCATCACGTTCCCTCTTCTCATCTAGATCCTGGGACCTTTCAAGGCCTTCCTCTCAGGAAGCCCCTCCTGGTAGGCACTGCCTCTGAACTGTTACAGTGCTGGGCTGGGTGCTTAGCACAGAAGGGTCACTTACTTCTTCACCTTCAGGAGGCCCCGTAACTGCGAAAAAAACACAGCCTTGGGAGCCAGACACATCTGGATTTAAATCTCATTCTGTAATGACACTGCGCAAGCCATTTGCCATCTCTGAGACCATGAACCTCAGGGCATCCTAAGATGGGTCAGGCAAACTGTCCCTGACCCTGAGAGACTCTCAGACTGGTGGAGGAGACAGATAAGGAAATAGGCAGTGACCACTGGGTAGGTGGTCTGGCATGGCGCTGGACAAGGGCCTCTGGGGACACGGAGGAGGAAATGCCTGGTGAGTAGGGAGATGGAGTCAGTTACAGAAAGCTTCTCTGAGCAGGGAATGCTTAGTTTTATCAAGAACAGTAATAGGAGTTTGCCAGATGATTTCTATGGGAGGGTTCTGAATTCACTAGTGCCAGTTTTCTACCCCCGACCTCCACAGAAAAGTGGGTGCACAGGCCCTGTGGTTTTCATCTCTGAAGACACTGCTTCTGCCTGTGTTTCTGGCTGAGAGCAGGAAGGGTCCGCTTCATTCAGCACTTGACTGCCAAGTACAAGAAAAGGTCGGAGGGAGGGGGCAGGCAGAGGCAGGACGGCTGGGAAGAGGAGTTATCAGGGAAAGTGGGGAGCCTCTTTCCTCATGCCCCTGGAACGGACTCATTCTAATAGTTCCAGGACTGTCAAGGTGCCATTATAGCTGTTTTCTCCTAGGATGTGATCCAACTGCCGGATCCATCTTCCTAAAACACATCTCTCATCATGGCAGCCTTTCTAACCAGGGTTCCCCCAGAGAAATGAGCCCTCATGCTCTAAGGTGTCCATTGTACACAAGGAATTGACTTCTCTCCCAGGCATCTAAAATGGTACTACTTAGTACCATCCTTGGGAGAATTGAGAAAATCATTACTCAAATAATGTCACGTATGTGGTTCAAAGGAGAAACCCCAGTTGAGAATGGCTTCAAGGAAAGATCATGAACTGTGGAGTCACATCTGAATATTAGCCCTGCCACTTCATAGCTGTGTGATCCTGGGCAAGCTAGGACCACTCTGAGGTTCTCTTTCCTCATCTGGAAATGGAGTGATATCACCTGCTTTCTAAGGTTTTGTCAGGATTAAGACATGCATAGGTTCTACAGAGTAGGCACTTTATATATAGTAGGTATTAACTTCAGAAACACCCCGTGCTCACTTGTTAAAAATACATAAAAAAGAACCCTACCCATCCTAACTTTTTAATCTGGTTTTAGAGTTGTCCTAATCGGACCCTCACCTAACTTTTTCCGCCACTGCTGCCCTAATGCTCCGGCCACACTATAATGTTGATTCAGGGTTCCCCCGTACTGCCTTTTCTCTTGCAGATCTTTCTGCCTCATTTCCTCTTTAGACTTGGTTTCTCAGCTTGGTGGAATTCCTTCTGCTGGTCACGCTCCAGCTCTGATGCCACCTCCCTTCTGAAGTCTTCTCTGTTCTGTGGGATTTAGGTCCATTTCACCCTACTAGACTGAGCTAGATGGAGGGCCAGGACTGCGTCTTATTTGTTCCGCCTCGTTTGTCACAATGCCCCACCCATAGTTTAGTAGAGTTTGGATGCACTGATAAATCTCTGTAGCCGCTGGAGATTTGGATACCACTGGAGCTGTAATATCTTTGCTTCCTGGCCCACTTCCTCTTAGTGTCAGTGTATCTGGTTTTTTAAGAGCTTCACCTCTTTACAGCTATCTTCCTTTTCTTTATAGTCACGGTGACGCTACCTTTCCAGCCACCAGTGCTCATCACCTCGGAAACACTTGGGATTTATGAAACCTAGTAGCACTTTACCCAGGGCTTCCCTTTAGCCTCTTTCCTGCCTCTGTCCAAGTACACAGCTCCATTGTCAGTGTTAACTAGCCACCATCAAATGAGTCCTTAAATTCCCCACCATCTCTGCCTGAGGCAAAGAGCCTTTCCATGGCTGACATCCTTCCTCCCTTGAACAGCCTGTTAGTTTGTTGTCGGGGCTCGAAACTTAGAGTTCCATTTGTTGTTCCACTTCACTGTCTGTCCATCTGGCCACCCTGCCAGATGTTGAGGGAGTCGGCCTTGCCTCCGGCTGTCCTCTGTGGAAACTTCTCACACACACTCACACACACACACACACACACTCCAGCTGTCCTCTGTGGAAACTTCACACACACACACACACACACACACACTCCGGCTGTCCTCTGTGGAAACTTCACACACACTCACACACACACACACTCCGACTGTCCTCTGTGGAAACTTCTCACACACACACACACACACACACACACACACACACACACACACACGCCCGCCTGCCCCGATGCTCGCCGACAACACAGAGAAGGGGAGTGAGCGCTGGGCTGAAAAGCACAGACCTGGCTCTGCCACCAGCAAATCTTTTTCCCTTTAGGTAAATCCCTTCTCTTTCACAGTGAAACAGAGAAGTGAGGGTCGCTGATCCCAAGAACCCCTTCCAGCTCCAGCATCCTATGTAGCCTCTGGGCAAGTCTTTTCCTTCATTTTTCAAATGCTTACTGAGCATCTCTCCTGTCATAGGCCCCACCTGAGGCACCAGGGAAATAAAGATGATCCAGACATGGTCTTTGCCCTTAAGGAACTCATAGTTCAGTGAGGAAATCAGACATTTTAACAAAGAAATGCTGCTCTCTGGTGTGTTAATGGAGACATATAGAGGGTGCTAAGGGATCAGAGAAATCCCTTCAAATCTCTGGGGAGGGCAGGGAAAGCAGATGTAGCCGGTGATGTTTGCACTAGGTCTTGAAGGATAAAGGCGAGTTTACCAGGTAGGTGAGGGAGAGGGGCAGAAAGAGCGGCGTGTTCAGAGGCGTGGCGTATGCAGCAGCGCACTTTCCTTATACATTACAGGCAGTTCAGAAGAGCTGGACTGACGGGGTTTGGATGGAAGGGTCAGAAGGCAAGAATGGAAAGCAGGAGCCAATAATGAAGGCCTGTCACACAAGCTCTGCTAAGGAAATTGGACTTTATCCTCCAGTGGGAAGCCATTAAGATTTAGTGGGAAACCACTTTGGTTTATGTTTAATGTGAAAGATGGTTTAGAAGTTTCAAAATTGTTTATCAGTAGTTGAATAGATAATGAATTACGGAATGCTCGCACAATGGAATAATAAATTGAATGAATGAATGAACTCTTACTCTATACAACATGGATGAATCTCATAAACCTTAACACAAGCTGACATGGAAGTGTGACTACCTTTATATGTAATTAAAATAGACAAAACTAGCCAGTAGTGTAAGAAGTCACAGTAGTAGTTACCCTCAAGGAGGCGGGTGGTGACCCAGAGGGGCCTTCTGGGTGCTGTAATGTTCTGTTTCTTTATCTAGGTGCTGATTATGCAGGTGTGTTCACCTAGTGAAAATTCACTGAGCTGTCCTCTTATGTCCATTTTGTACTTATGTGTGTATTGTTATACTTGAAAGAAAATAGGAAAAAAATGCATTAGAAGGGGCATGAGCGGAGAAAAGGAAAACACTGCATTTGAAAGCTATTATAATTGTCTAGGTGAGACCTAAAACAAGACAGTAGGAAAGGAGAGAAGAGGAATGGTCCTATCCTAGGAAGATTTAAGATAGGATAGAATCAGTAGGTCGGGTAGGGAGAGAGAAGGAGCAGTCAAAATGAGGTCCCGGTTTGGGATTGGATGGCCGAGTAGGTGCTGTGTACCTGTACTGAGGTAAGGGACATTGAAAGGAGGCGTGGGTGGAGTGGAGGTACAGGAGAATGACCAGTTCTGTTTGAACATTCTTTTCCTCCCTTCCTCCCTTCCTCCCTTCCTCCCTCCCTCCCTCCCTCTCTCCCTCTCTCCCTCTCTCCCTCTCTCCCCCTCCCGCTTTTAGATTCCACAATCCTGCATTCTAACTACCCCCTTGCTTCTTTCTCCCTCCTTTGTACTCACCGATGAAATGCTAACCCTAGTTACACTTATTTTCTTTTTACTTTATATCTGTACCTGGAAAGCTGAATATTGCTGGAGAAAACAAAAAAACTCACACAGCAATGCTAACTGGACTCATTCTGCATTTATGGCCATGAATCTCAGTCAGCACTGCCAACCACAGCACTATACTTTGTGAGTAAAATCACTGTCTTATTCTGGACCACGCCAATTTTTTCATACCTTCTTCTCTCTCCTTAGATCTCCAGCATCCTCCTTCCCCAGCTCCTAAGCTAATGCTGTCACCTCACGCCTCATAGAGAAAATAGATTGCAATCAGAAGAGAACCACCTCATCTTCCCACCATCACTTCCACCAGCCTGCCTGCATGTATACTCCCTATTCTGCCTTCCTCCATAGTGGAAGAAGTGCCTAAGACCAGCCCTGGGTCTGGGCCTGGGCTCCTGTTTCCTCTGGCTTCTCAAGGACTTTGCCCCTCCGGGTAGCCCCCATCTCGCCTGCATTATGTCTTCTCCCCTCTGCTGGCTCATTCCCATCAGCATGAAAACATGCGTTAATATCACTCATCTTAAACAACAAAGCGAACTAAAAACTTCCTTTGACCTCCAGGTGTACCTCATTTCTCTGCATCCCTTCTTAGTGCAAGTCCTTGAAAAGAATGACCACTATCCACTTAATCCACTTCCCCAGCTCCTGTTTTTTCCTCAGTCTCATTGTAAACATGGCCAAAATCTACTTCCATTTTTCTCCCAAATTTGGCATCCGCTGAGTCTTCTCCATATCAGTAAACAATACTATCATCTACCCAGTTTTTTAGACCACAAATTTTAGAGTCATCCTTGAATTCTTTTTCCCTTGCATTCCTGATCAAGCCTTTCAGTAAGTCTTGTCAGTTGTACCTCTAAAGTATGTCTTGAACCCATGCCCCTTTTGGCATCTCCGTTGCTGTAACTGTGGTCCAGTTCAGGACGACCATCCAGTTCTCCTGGATGATCACCACAGCCTCCTGAGTAGTCTCGCCATTTCCTCTCTTGTCTCCCTCAATCCATCTTCCAAATAACAGCCACTCTCCCCCTTGTCCTCTATTCCCCAGCAACACTGGCCTTCTCTTGTCCTTCAGATGCACCTAGGCACTTTTTACCTACCCCTGCCATTGATGGGGGCACTCTCCCCATTGAGAATTCAAGTCTCAACTCAAATGTCCCCTCCTCAGAGAGGCCTTCCCTGACCACACCCTGGTAAAAGCAGCTCCCCCAGTCACTTTATGTCATATTAACCCTATTTATCTACTTCATGATACTGATCAGTCCCTAAAATGATCATGTTGGTTTACAAGTTTATCCTCTGTCTCTCCCTTGGTAGGATGTAAGCCTTGTGATCAAAAAGACCAAGTCTCTTTATTTCACTGCTATATTCACAGCTCTTAGAAAAAAATTCCCACTGACATATGGTAGGTGATTAATAAATAGCTGTTGACCAGCTGAGGAATCTGTGGGACACTCATGTAGAGATGTGTAGCAGGCAGTTGGATAAATGGGTCTGAATCCCAGGAGAGAAGGGACCCTAAATTGGACATGAAGATTTGAGAGTTGTCCGTCTCTTGGGGGATGGAGGCTGGCTGAGTCTGTGAGTGATCCATAGAAAGCTGGAGCGCTAAAGCGGCCCATGGACACAGTGAGAGAACCTGCATTTCAGATGTGAGCATGAGAGGAGGAGCCAGTGCAAGAGATTCAGGGAAACAGAGGAAGAAGGAGAAGCAGAAGCGAGTGGGGAATGGGTTGCTTTAAGGCAGTGCTTCTTAAACAGCCTATGAAAGACCTATCTCTTCTTGCTGCTATTGGTTTGAATTTCCAATCTGTCATGAACGAACATGTTTATAAAATCCAATAAAAATTAATTATTTGAAAATTTATATTTTAAAAAGGCATACAAAATGCAGCCCTGAATTTGTCATTAGCTTCAACAGATATAAAATTCTCAAGTCATTATAAAAGTTTCCAGTTACTGTACTTATCTCATGGAGGACTGGTAACAAAGCTCACAGACTGGCCCCAGTCCACAGACCACACTTCAAACATCACTGCTGTAACAGTACTCCCAGCCAGGGAGAGAAGACAAATGAACAGAATATAGCCTCTGCCCTCAAGTAGCTTAAAGTCCAGTGGGACAGAGCAGTCACCAAAGCACCACCGTTAGGAAGGAGGCAGACATTGGGGACCATGATCTGCCCCAGCTCTGCCACCGTCTCTCCCCTGTAAGACCTTTGGCAGATCACCACCCCTCTCTGATGTCACTTCTTTCATCTATGTGATGAGGAGATCGTTTCAGACCATTGGATGCTGAGGGTCTCCTCCTATTTGGATACAGAACTAAAGACTTTCCATGCCAGCTGTTGTCTATTGGAAGGATGGGGAGTGACTGCTAGTGGACACAAGGTTTCTTTTGGGGGTGATGAAAATATTCCAAAATTAGATTATGGTGATGATTGTACAATTCTGTAAGTATACTAAAAACAAACAAACAAACAAAACCATTAAATTATGTACTTTAAATGGGTAAGCTTTATGATATGTAAATTATATCTCAGTAAAGCTGTTTAAAAAAAAAGAAAGAAAGAAGGAAAGAAAATCCTCCCTGCCACTTAAAATGAGAAAGATTGGCTTGGAAGGGTGATTGATTGCAGGCCAGAAAGCCAGGAGGAACTGACTGGCCCCAAAGCTAAGGTGGCAGATAAGAGGAACCCCTCTGTTGTGTATAAGTCTCCGTTTCTGAATTTGCAAAGTGCTGTAAGAATAATTTGTAGTAATAAGTTTAAAAAACAACTTTTTTTGCCTTCTCACCAACTGCAAAGTGTTTTGTACCAGTGAATTTTTGCAATAATGCAGTATGGTATATTTTTCAACTTTGAATAAAGAATACTTAAAGCAAAAAAAAAAAGGAATACTATTTAAAACTTATATACTTGTAAAACTTTCTCTTGTCCATACCGGTCTTTTTATTGATTTCCTGTTATTACTTTAACAAGTATCTATTGCACTCCTCATCCTTGTGAAGCTTAAAGTCTGGCAGTATAGACATTAGGCAAATAATTACAGAATTATTAGCTAATTACCATTGAGACAAATATTGTTAAGGAAGAGCAGAGGGTACCATGAGAGCATAATAGGGACCTAATCTAGTCTGAAGGGGGTCAGGGAAGTCTTCCTGCGCAAATGGCATATACGTTGAGACCTTTAGATGTTAGCCTGTCACTTAATTTGACAAAATCCTGTGAAGAGAGATGGTTTTTAATCACCTAAAGGGACCCAGCAGTGCAGTTGGGGTACTATGGGGAATGGAGGTTCTGTGGTGGTGTAATTGCAATCCATGTGATAAGTAGGGTCTGAAAGGGGCCCTCAGTGACCCTGAGTCCTATCCTCTGCCCTTGGCCTAATCAGCCCCTTGCCCGGTGCAGAAAGAACTGTCCTTGCTAACCCCCAGGGAAAGGTATTTCTGTATCCCAGATTCTGTGGACATAGAGGAATCACAGCATGGTTGAGTTAGAGATGAGTGCCTGGTCACCAGAGCCCAAGCTCTCCAGAGCCACTTGCCATCCAGGCACCCTCATTTCATCAAGGCTTTAATCGGCTCCAAACAGTCCTCAGATGAGCCTGGCTGGTATCCGGCATGACTTCATCACCGCCAGCAGTGGCAGCTGGAAGCCAAGGCTCCCCTGGGTGAGGAAGAGGTCAGCATCAGCTGGGCCAGGTCTGTTCTGCACCCTGTGCTCTCCTCCACCTGCACTGGGCCTGGAAACAGAGCTGAATAGGATTCAGATTTCCCAAGGCAGGGCCAGCTGTCCTTTGCCAGTCATTCGTGCCTCTCCAGAGCATGTGTTCTTGGGCAGGATGCACAGAGGAAGGGCAACACTGCAGCTTTAAGAAGGGGCACGTCAGCGTGAAGGCCAGAGCCTGCAAAGGCCCATCCCAGAGTCAAATGGGCCAGAACCCAGGTCCCTTCTCAAAAGGAATTTGTTCCTAACATTCATGTGGTCTCTTCCTCTACACAGAGGCCTGGCAGTGGCCTGGCAGGAACACAGCAGAGATGCTTTCTGTAGGTTTGTACGACAGATGCCTTCCTGAGCATCATTTTTTAAATGAATTTTTTTAATGTAGCGGAAGAAGGAGCTTGCCACTTCAGGACTCCTGCAGACTCCCTTGAAGTAATGAACCTTGTGTGGTGGGAAGTGCTGACTCGAGGTCAAGCAGTCCGGCACGAACTCAGCCTTGCTGTGGGACCTTGAGCAAGTCCCTTCTCCTCACTGAGCCTCAGTTTCCCCATCTGTAAAATTAGATAGTTGGACTGCCATCTCAAAGCTCCCTTCCATTTTCATAATGTGTGATTCTGACTGAATAAGTGCCCTCTGATTTATCTAATTGCAAATATAAGTATTTGTATTTATTCAGGAACTAATCATTATTTTTCCTGCAGTTGACCACCAGCATACGTCGTCTAGGTTTCTGATGTATGCTCTTAAAGGATCCTCTGTAATTTTTTTTTTAAGATTTTATTGGGGAATTGGGGAAGGGGAACAGACAAGTTGCTGTCCTTTTGTTCTTCAGTCTAGTTGCGGAGGACGTCACTTCATTGGCCCATGTTGGTATCATCATTGCGCTCTTCCCGGGTGAGGCAATCTCTCTCCGGCCATTGGAACGGCTGCTCACGGCAGCTCACGCCAGCAGCTGGCCAGCCCCACTGCAGCCTACGCCATTGCTGATGACTCACAGCAGCCCAGCTCCAGGCTGAGCTGTTGTTCACCATCTTAGCTGTAGAGGGCACAGCGTCACTGGCCCTCATGTGGGATCTGAACCCCCGCCCTCCTGCTCAGAGCTGGTGTCCCAAGCCAACTCTTATCCGACGCGCCACTCTGCCGTCTCCTGTGTAATTTCTTTATCGCACTTACCACATGTAGTTATTTGGCTATTTGATTACTAGACCTCCCCTTCACTTTATAATGTGTTCCCTGAAGGTAAGGTCTGGATCTTCAGTGCTTATATTCCCAGCACCTTCCACTAGCCTTAGTACACAATAGGTGCTCAGTGAATATATGTTGAATAAGTTAATTTATAAATGGACAGTAGGCATTACAGGAAATAAAAACGATACAGGCTCTTCCTTCAGACTGCACCCTGTAGTGTGCTAGTTGGGTGAAAAGGCCCATGCACAAAGCACACTGAGAACAGTGCTGGATGGTAGATAACAGGACTCTAAATTAAATTTAGGCAAAGGCCTGAATAGGCAAGTGTGAGGAATGGGGAGGAGAAAGATCAATGTTGGCAGTATGGAAGGCTTCCTGGAGGAGGAAGACTGGAGGCAGACCCCAAAGGACAGGGAGAATTCAAACCGGCATAGGGGAGGAGGAAAGCAGCAACAGACATGAGCCTTGCACATTAGACCTGGAAGGCAATGGCCACCTGCTGGATTGTGTGTAGGGAAGCTGGAGTGTGGAGGGCCTTGGGGATGAGCCAGACGACTTAACTTTGAAGTCAATAGAGAGTTCCTGAAGCGACTGTCTGCTGTTTGTTTAGTGACTTTAGTAAGTTTTACTTTAAAAAAAAAAAAAAAAGATTTTATTGGGGAATTGAGAGAGGGGAACAGTGTTGGGGAATCGGGGAAGGGGCGCAGACAAGTTGCTGTTCTTTGGTTCTTCAGTCTAGTTGTGGAGGACGTCGCCTCACTGGCCCATGTTGGTATTATCATTGCACTCTTCTCAGGTGAGGCAGTCGCTCGCCAGCCATTGGACGGCCGCTCATGGTGGCTCTTGGCAGCTCACAGCAGCTGCTGGCCCCTCATGCTGGCTGCTGGCCACACACAGTAGCTTATGGCAGCCCACTGCAGCACGGGCTACAGCCTACACCATCACCGGCAACTCACGACAGCCCAGCTCCAGGTTGAGCTGTTGTTCACCATCTTAGCTGCAGAGGGCAGTGTCACTGGCCCTCATGTGGGATCCGAACTGGGGGCCCTGCTGCACAAAGCTGGCGTACCAAGCCAGCTCTTAACCAACGCGCCACTCGGCCGGCCAGTAAGTTTTACTTTTAAAAATGTACAAGATAAGAATTTCAAGCAGTACAAAGGTTATATAATGGAACGGAGGTCTCCCTTCCACATCTCTGGTCCTCCTCCTCACAGGCAAACACTAACTGCTCATATGTATCCTGCCCATTGCTGCTGTAAACAGATTATCACAGATTTAGTGGCTTAAAACAACCCAGATTTATCATCTTACAGTTCTGGAGATAAGTCTTGAAATGGGTCTCACTGGACTAAAATCAAGGTGTCTGCAGAGTTGCATTCCTGTTTGGAGACTCAAAGAGAATCCGGTTTTTGTTTGTTTGTTTGTTTTGTTTTTTCCTTTTCCATCTTCTCGAGGCTGCCCACATTCCTTGCCTCATAGCCCCCGTCCATCTTCAAGCCAGCAGTAGTCAGTCAAGTCTTTCTTATATTTCATCACTCTGATACTGACTTTTCTGCTTCCCTCTTTCACTTATGAGGACCTTTGTGATTACATGGGGCCCTCCTGGATCATCCAAGGTAATCTTCCCATCGCAGAGTCAGCTGATGAGCAACCTTAATTCTGTCTGCAGCCATAACTCCCCTTTGCCAAGTAATTTACTATATTCACAGGTTCCAGGAATTAGAACATGGATATCATGGGGGGGGGGCATTATTCTGCCTACCACACTCTTAGATATATTTTATAAATATTTTATTTCCCTGTTTTTGAATAGTTCATACTCAACACACAGTACAAAATTCAAAAGGGTTTTCAGTGAGAAGTCTTACTCCCATTGCCCCCCATCTCCAACCCAAGTATTGTCCAGTTTCTCCACTGTATTGTTACTACTTTTTCCCTTGAAGTTAATAAACAGTCTGTGGGGAGACACTTCTAAGGTCATGCAAATATCCTGCTTCTCATCAAAATTTCCCCCTGGACTCAGTATCCATTGATGGTCCTTTCCTGAACCAATATCAATGTGATGGTTGGAAAATGAGTGTTTTACATCTTTTCCAACTCTAGCACCCACTCCACAGTGATCAGTTAGCACCTGGCATCCTGAGGTAAGCCAGAACCTCTTCTCCCCTGTTTATCTGTTTATTGTCATTATGTGCTCATGAATACTCTTGCTTTAATGTTCTATAATTCATTACTGTCCTTTGTATGTTGGTGCTAAAATGCTCTCATATTTGGCCAGTTTGGCATGTCTCCCCATCTTTTTCTTTTTAAGCATTTTAATGTTTTTGGTATAACAAGGTGTTTCATTCTTACCTTGTATCCACCTTGGTGCTGCCCTGGAATCAGCCATTTCTCTGAGAGCCCTAAGACTTTTTACAATAGTAAGCGTTTGTATTAGACTGAATCCTGAGTACCAGGTGTGCTCAGTACCCCTTCTGTTGACAGAGCCAAGAAATACAATAGGCATATACACATATGCATACACATCCATCACAGATAATGTGGATATGCATGTACACACACGGATGTACATATGCACATACACATTTTAGAAATCCCAAACACTAATACCTCCCATTCCAGTCATCCCTACAGGGTTCTTTCTTGTCTTCACACATTCCATATTATGTCCCGTATTCCATAGTGAGAGTGCTGGCTGCAAACAGCACTCACTAATGCATTTACTCATTTGCTTAATCCTATTATACATCTAAAAAAGCTTCAGACTTGCTTCGCCCATACCATTATACAAAACAAACCTAAAAAGCATTCAGGTCAGGATTTGTTTGCAGTCCTCACCTTTTTACTCCATCCAAGACTAAGAGTATATACTCAAATTCTAGGTTTATAAATTACGTGGATGATTTTCACCCCCTTTCGGTATGTTTATGCTATTCATTTGAAATATAGTTGGGTTAATTTTTTCAGTTTGCTTTCAGTTTTAGAGTTTTTCTCCCCTACCTATCCTTGTTTTAATTTTGTTGTTCGAATATGTAGAACATTAATTTTAACTAAAAACTACAGAAAGGTATACTCAGAGAAGTAAGACTTCCTCCTGTATCCCTTTCAGCCCCTTTTTCTGCTCCACTCAGTGAGACCTGACCCCTTGTGATAACCAGTTTTGTTGTTTTCTGGCATATCCTTCTTGTGTTTCTTTGTGTAAGCAAATATATGTATGTTTTCGTGTTTCCCCTTCCTACACAAAAGGTATCCTACTATATATGCTCTTTTGCAGTTTACATTTTTACTTAACCATATTTCTTGGAAATCACTCAGTATCGGTTCACAGAGATCTTCCTCATTCTTTTTTTACAGCTGCATAGTACTCTATTGTGTGTATGTGCTATATATCCTATGCTTAAACTTTGAGGTTTCAAATATTTTGCAATTACAAATCGTGATACAGAATAACCTTAGATGTATATTTTGGGAATGTTGGAGGTGTGTCATTACCATAAAGTCCTAGAAGTGGCATTGCTGGGTTAAAGGGTAAAGGCATTTGTCCTTTGGTTAGATACTGTGAATTTCTCCATAGAAGTTGTTCCATTTGGCATTCCCGCTAGCAATGTAGGAAAGTGTCTGTTTTCTCACAACCTCTCCAACATGGTGTATTGTCAAGCTTTTGGATTTTTGCAATCTGATAGGTGAGATATAGTATCTCACTGTAGTTTTAGTTTGATTCTCATTATGAGTGACTTTAAACAGCATTTCATATGTTTAAGAACCATTTTATGTCTCCTTTTATGAATCGTCTATTCATGTCTTTTGCCCATTTTTCTAGGACTTTTGGTCTTAGCCCTATATCTGTGACATATATTGCAAATATTTTCTCCCTCTTTGGATTGATGTGGTTTTAACACTTCCCATATAATCCCAATACACAGTCAGTATTGCGAACCACTGGGGTAGTTTAAACTGTGCAAATTGGAACTATTTTTTAAAGGAGAGCACATACAGAAAGGGGCGGGGCTGAGGACTCAGCCTTGAGAGTCACCCATAACTTGGGACAGAAGAATGACTAGAAACCTGCAAAGGAGACAAAGTCATCGGTGTTGTATATACTGGAAATCAAGGTAGAAAAGAATCAAAAGGTGACAGGGTTGGTCAGCAGCATTGATTACTGCAGCCATGAGGAAAGGGAGGAAGAGGTTGCCAGGTGTGGTAATGAGGTTCACACCCTGACCTCCCAACACTTCCTTCCTGCTCATTCAGGCTGACAGGAGAATCTCCAGATCTCTGTGAGTGATTTTGTCCAGCAGTATTGCCAGGGATGATGGGAGGCCTCTCCTGACAAACAGATTAAAGGAGCACAGCCCAGCTGCATCTTAACTAGGGCATAATTATTCAGCCAGCAAGTATTTATTAAACTCCTACTGAGTGCCAGGTTCTGAGCACAGGATATTACAACAAAGACCTCTCTTTTAACCTGTGCTTCTCTCACACTACTTTCTAAAAAGTTAGAGTTTTCCTTTACCCAAGTCCATTTATCGGCTTTGTGATGCAGCCACAACTCTGAGACAAACATGGTCACATCCTTAGAATTAATTAGGGAAAAGCACTCTAGAGAAAAATGGAATCAGCACAAACAAGAAGCTCTGGGTGAAAAGTGGTCCTCTTGGTATGGAGACAAGTCTATTCCCAGTCCTCTCCTTTCCACTTTTATTTTTGGTGACTTGCCTGGTGGCTGTGGTTGGGCATAAAGGAAAAAGCATTAATAGGAAGAGTCCTTCTTGGCAGTGACCTCTGTTTGTTTTTTTTTAAAGCAACAATTTTATGAGGGAGATAAGTAATTCCTTCAACCTTGATGGGGATTGAAAAGAAGGCATCAGCAGATGAATGGCTCCTATGGCCAGAACTGGAGCGTGTGGCATTTAACATCATAGTTAAACATACCCCCTCGCCACTCTTGATTCTCTCTGTACTGAGAAGCGCAATTAGCAAAACTCATTGGTTTCTGTTTCTGCAAGTATTCTCAAAGTCAACTGTAAATTAGGCCACCTGTCCTCCTTAAGGTCCGAGGGACAGTCTGTATATTTGAGTATACTTCCAATGAGCCTGGCTCAACTACCTTAATGCACTCATCCTCCAAGCAGAAGGCTTTATGTAGCTTTGGGAATAGACATGTGAGTGGAAGCATAAGCCATCTCTTGATAACCCCTCTTTCCTGCTATGGACGTTAGGCTAGAATTGGTCAACAGAAGCTTAAACATCTGGTCAGCTCAGTCCTTTGGGGTGGTTGGTGTTTTATAGACAACCCATCATGATTGATTGGCCTTGTAACTGAATTAGCCAGATGTGTGGGCATTGTGTGCCCTTTCTTCAGCCTCCCTTCAATGTTGTTAGATAGAAGCAGACATGCGATTAGCATGTTTGAAGATGATGTGTTTTTAGTGCATGAACAAAAGCTGTCGCCTTCTGCAGAGACTGTGGTTCTGTCCCAGACGTCAGCAGTATAATTATGACTGCTAAATTCAGCCCAGACCCCAGGCTCGGCTGCCTTGGTCTCAGCTGTCATTTGCCGGAGAGGGAGGGGGAGGGCAGAAGCCCAGGGACCCAAGCTCTTATTATAGTCCACTTTGAACTCTGCTTTATCAGAGCCTTTCCCTCCCCACTGACAATTGCTCCCAGCTGCTTTCTGGTCACAGAGCCTGCTGCCACCTCGGGGGTAGTCTGTGCTGGATTGTGGGGAGAGGGAGAAATGGGGTTGGCCTCTTGAAAGCCCACAACTTCCAGGAACTTGCCCAACATAAAAATGAACTGACAACCTCCATATTTGCAATGCCTATGTCACATACTATTCAGAGCATTTTCCCGCCTCTAGAAATCCCTTACCTTAGGTTTGCACTGAACAGAAATCCTTGGCAGGAGTTTTTGCTTTTGCTCTTCTCCCCACCTAACTCTGTATATGAAGTATATTTGAACATTCATTTCCATGCTTTTATACCACCTCTTTTCTACCTAGATTGGCCTGCATGTTTGTCTTAGAACAAACCAGGCATTTTCCTGTCTCCAGTACTCTGTTGATGCTTAATATTCTGCAGACATCACATACTCAGTGTATCAAAGATAACCCAGCCCTCCTCAGAATTTCTTCTATATTCCCTGTTTAGTGAATCTACTGGTCACCCAAACAAGAATGTATCAGATGTGAGTCTGATGACTTCACCCTCACTTTCCACCAAGCCCATCTTTCTTAGAATTTTTTCTCAAGTCCATCCTCTGTCCTCTGTCCCCACTACCCTAGTTCAGACTTCATCACTCTCATCTGGACTAAAGTAACAGCCTCTTTTTTGGTCTCCCTATCTTCAGGCTCCCCTTCAAACCAGTCTCTACCCCACAAAACCCTGTCACTCCCCTGTTTGGAAACCTTCAGCAGTTCCCAGTGCCTCTAAGATGAGCCCAGATGTCTAACACAGCTGCAAGTCTCTGAAGCCCACCATGAATCTTCTGCCACCCTTTCTCCAAGTGGGCCTGGGGAGACCAGGAACAGCTGTTGCCACAGGCCCACCCAGCTGCTCACTCCCTAGCCTGGAGTCTTCTGCCTCCAAAACTTTGCTCATTCACCTTTCTTTACCTGGGATGCCCTTTCCTCACTTTTCTACCTACCAAACTTTTACTTAGTCTTCAAGAACCAACTCATTTATGTCTTTTTTGTGTAACTCTCCCAGATTTGCCCACGTAAAGAATCACTTCTCACTTTGTTCCCCCACAGCAATTTTGGGAAGCTATTTTATTATTTTAAAGATAACAATTGAAACTTCAAAAAAACAGAGTTTAACATGTATCTCCTCCTCACACACCCTCTACCCCCTGTTCCTCTGATTCTGCTGCCAGTAGCCCTGGCCAGGCCTCTAACCTGTGGAAGGCCACCCCAGTCTCCCTTCTGTCTGCTAGAAGGGGTGGCTGGCTCCGTTGCTCAATTTCTGCACATATACCATTGGTGAGACACTTTGTAGGAAGGAATGCTTAAAATGTTAATTGTAGTAAAAATAACAATAGCTATCATTTATTGAGGTCTCATCAAGCTCTGCACTAAGCTTTTATCTCTTTTTAATACTTAAAATAACTCTGAGTTTGATATTCTTATTACCTACATAAACAAATGCAGTAGGCTGTTAAGTAACTTGCCCAAGTTCCACTACTGATAAGTAGCAGAGCCATTGTGGTATATGTGTGATGATGATCTCCGAAGCAGAATTCCAGTCTGTCCCCAGAGCCTATACAGGGTCTAGCATAAAATAGGTGCTCTGGAATGTTGGTTGGTTGATGGAATGAATGAATGAATCAGTGTTCTTCCTTTGAACTTGCCTTCAGGCTTAAGAGGGACCGGCTGAGCATCTGTAGCTTATGCCAAGAAGTATGGATTTTGTCTCATCTCCTAATGCCCAGCTGTACACAGACATGTTCCCTCCCACTCAGTAACAAACTGCCTAGAACTCTTTCCTGGCTCATATTTACAAGAGAATGTGATAAATTCCGTATTGATCTCTCCTGTTCCACTGTAAATTTTGCAAAAGATGATTAAATAGAGCAATAGAGTCTGCAGGCATTGTGGCTCAATAAGTTGTGGAGTGGCGTATCGACCTCCTCCATCCAAAGGCAGCCAGCGCCTATCCCTGCTGCCCCAGACCAGTAATTAAAATCCTGTGAGACTGGGATTTAAAATCCAATCATATCCCTGAATCAAGCCTTCTAGCCTCCCCATGTGACGAGTGCAATAAGGTAACGGCAGGAGCATGTTTATGTCTGTGCAGAAGCAGTCCCCATAGGGTGGGTAAGAAATGGAGAGTTGGGGAGCCCTGCTGGCTAAATCATTTCACCCTGACACCACAGCCACTTGTAAGACAATCTGTAGGTACATAAACAAGCCCCAGCCAAAGACCAGATTCGGACTGTAAGAGCAAAATATCATGCACACAAAAAAATCACAAATTGTGTCTCAGTGTACCCTTCTATTCCCACAGCCAATAGTTGGTTTAAGCAAATGATTTGGCCTTGATTAAACTTTGTATGGCCTTTAGTGGCCAAATACATGTTTGAATTTCCATAGGAACTCTCTGATTTTAGCTAAGCTGAAGCCAGCCTTTCCTGTGCTGAGGCATCTTTGAGTGAATGAACAAACACAAATTAACAATCTTGAAAAATCTCTGTAAACTGATGTGTAAGTGGTAGGCCTACTAAGTGGTCGCCTGCTCGGTGCTTGAACACTTCCAGTGCTGGGGAACTCATTTGCTCTTAAGACTGCTCCGAGTCTATCTTTGGATGTTCTGATGGTTAGAAACTTACTATATTCAGCCAGAGTCTGCTTCCAAGGGTCTTAATTTTATCACTGGGCTTATGTAGAATGAACCTAATTGCTAGTCCATATGATGGCCCATCAGGTAACCTGAAAATGCAGGCATGTTCTCCTGAACTCTCTTTTCTACAGCCTAAACCTCCAGTTCCTTAAACCATTATTCTCACATGGCTCTAAACTCTTTTCTGTCTTGATCACTTTTTCTAGAATAATGTTCACTTTTCTCTCAAATATAGATAGATAGATCCATCCCTGGACTGGAAGGCTTCTAGCTCAGTCTCCATGACCTTGGGCGCTACCCTTCCCTTTCCCAGGCTTCTCCATCCTTTTATTTCTTAGTGCTTAACTCAGTGCAGAACATCCTGCTCTTCTCCAGCTGGTGCTGTGGTTCCCCATCCCCTCAGTTACATAGCATGTGGCTCCCTGTGGTGGGGGGAGGGAGTTCATCATCCTCGTATCCTTATCCCCCTGCACCACACTGTATTATCATTGTTTCTGTCCCTGTCTGTCTCCCACCAGTCTGGGTTCTGCCCAAGGGCAAAAACCAGTCTCATTCCACTGTGTGCCCAGCCCCTGGCCCAGCCTCAGTGTTCAGTGTGTTTTAATGGAATGACTGGATCCAGCCATGAGGCAGTAGCTCTCTGTTCCGTGAACTTTAGAAATCCACCTCCCTGAAGGCAAGGTATCCTACCCTACTATGTCCACTGGGATTTAGGACTTCCATATGACCTTCTGGGAGGTCAGTGTATGTGGGTCACCATTCGCCTGGCCCCCAGATAGGGAGGCCCTGAATGGGAGGAAAAGGAGCCCCATTTTATACCCTTTCTACAAAGCTGTCTATCCCAACTCTACCTCTAGAAACGCCCCCATCTTTGCTTTGGAGCATCTGAACACACTGGAGGAAAGAGAAGAGGTGATTTTCCCCTCTTATTGAGTCATTAAGCCTTCGGAAAGTAGCATTATGTGGTGGAAAACCAGACCTGGCTTCTTTTTAGAAATAGGAACAACTTTTTATTATGTAAAATTCCAAATATCTACAAAAGAGAGAATAGTATAATAAATCCCTGCTTTCAATCCCCACTTTACTATTCGTCTGCTGTGTGGCCATGGGCAAATTATTTCAGCTTTCTGAGCCTCTGTTTTCTCACAGTCTTCTTATGATGAATAATTCAGACACTGTGTATAGAGGCCTCATACCCAGTAAATGTTAGCCCATTTCCTTTCATCCTACTCTCCTGCCAGACTCAGCTAAATCATCTGTAAAATGGAAAAAAGTAATACCTCTCCTGCTTTCTTCACCAAATTGGTAAGGATTAAATACATGGAAGTAGTTGGCACAGGGTATGACACGTAAAGTGCTCAGTAAAGGTTCTTGGTTACAGGGGAGGCACGTCTGCAGGTGCACATGTACCTGCGTGTACATATGTTAAGCGTGCCCAGTGGTGTGTGTGGTCTATGGGAAAAGCTCAGGATAAGCCGTGAGGACACCTGGCTGTAGTCCCAGTTCTGCTGTGCTTCCTCAGCATCTGGACAGGGCTCTGCGAAGACGAGGGGAATTGGTCTGTCTGACCTGAGGAGCTATATACAGACTGGCTGTGAACAGGGATGGACTCCCAGGAAAGGGAGGGAGCAGGGAGGACAACAGGAGGCCAGGGATAGAAGGGGAACACTGAGAGCTGGAGGGGCGGGGAGGCTTCCCAGAGAAGGACAGGTAGTCAGGGAGACAGGGGTGGGTTCCAGGCCCAAGGTGTGGCCCAGACAAGTATCGGGGTGAGTGTGGGGATGGGGCAAGTGCACAGCTTCTCCAATGTGATGAGTCACTGTCTCTCTCTGACTCTGCTTCCTTGATGGGAGCTCACAACCAAAAAGAAGAGCTCGCTCCACACCTCTAGTCATGGAAAAGACTTCCCTTATAACCTACAAAAACTTCTAATTAGAGATAGTAAGCAGACTGTTGAAATAGTAAAAATAAGGATGAAAGTGGTAAAGGAGCTAGCCGTCGAAATGGGAAGGGAGATTGAAGGTGAAAGTTATTATAAAGAACATTGTACGGGGCCGGCCGAGTGGCGCATTGGTTAAGAGCTGGCTTGGGACGCCAGAGGGCCCCAGTTCGGATCCCACATGTGAGGGCCAGTGACACTGCCCTCTACAGCTAAGATGCTGAACAACAGCTCGACCTGGAGCTGGGCTGCCGTGAGTCACTGGCCATGGTGTAGGCTGCAGCCCCTGCTGCAGTGGGTTGCCATGGGCTACCGTGTGTAGCCAGCAGCCAGCGTGAGCGGCCAGCAGCCGCCATGAGTGGCTCTCCAGAAGCCGGCAACTGATCTGCCTCGCCCGGGAATAGCGCAATGATGTTGCCAACTTGGGCCGGTGAAGCAACGTCCTCCACAGCTAGACTGAAGAACAAAAGGACAGCAACTTGTCTGTACCCCTTCCCCCAATTCCCCAATAAAAATCTTTAAAAAAGAAAAACAAACAAAAAAAAATTGTGCAGCCTGTACAGTCCTTTTTTCAATCATTTTTGAGCTTTTTATCTTATTCAGTCCAAACAAAACCCCTAGAGGTAGGCAGGGTAGCAATCATTACTACCAGAGAAGCGAAACAAGTGCCTGGGTCACACAGCCAGGGAATGGTAATCCCCACTGACTCCCTATCCAGTGCTCTTTACAGGGCTGGGAGCCAGCTGCATGTAAGGGAAGGGGTGAGTCGTCGAAGCTGCAGTGACGTGGTGGGAGACCTGGATCCCTGGAAGGTCAATGTGGCTGATAGGACTGTGGGGGGTGGGACAGATGGGTGAGGAGCTGACAGACCTACAGGGAGTGACCATGTCAATATTATTGATAATAATAGCCTAACATAGTTGTATAGGGCAGTTACTGTTGTGTGTTTTTTAAACCCTTTTAATACATGTTATCTCCTTTGATATTCAGAGGTAGGCAAAGGGCCAGGACAAGGTAGTGTCAAGGGAGGAGGGAGGAACAAGTCTCCTCCCCCACCAGCTCTGAGACCTGAATCCCACCCCACCCTAATTTCAGCACTCTCCCCAGGAAAGGCAAGTGGGCCTCTGTCTCCAGCCACTGCCTCCCCACTTGCCAGTCACAGAGCATAGGGAATGTTAGGCCCTGACCTGACTTAATCTGCCACCCAGGCAGAGAGGGACTTTGACCTACAAGAGCTAGGAACATGGTCACACACTTACTGTTAGAAGGCTCTTCTGGGGCAGAAAGAATAGCCATGTTGTGCGTGGCCTCAGAAGATGGCACCTGTAAAAAGTCTATTCGTTTGGTCCAGCTTACTGAACACCTGTTGTTTGCCAGGCCCTGTGCTGGGTAGAGAGTATCTAGCAGTGGATCAGACATGGTCCCTGACTTCTAAGAGCTCTCAGTCTTGGATAGAGAGACTGTTTTAACGCAGAGCGATCAGCGCGGTAAGACAGAAGCAGAAGAGCCAGTGGGAGCACGAAGGATGGTACCAGACCTGGGGTGAGGGGAGACAAGGAAGCTTTCCTGGAGGAGAAGCCTGAACTGGGTCTTAAAAGATAACAGGTATTTGCTGGAAGACCCCAAGTTGGGAGTGGGGTTGGAGAGAGCAGTTAGGGCCCGTATGAAAATGATCTGCCCTCAGTTTAGTGGGGGAAACCTCTTGAAGAGCCATGAGCTTTGGAGCTGGGTTCCGGGCACATTCAGGGCAGCCGGGGTGACCACCTGTTTCGGATGGAGTAGAGGGGAATTATGAAGGTCCTTTTCCTCTCAGAAAGTCTATGATTGTGTCAAACCAAAGGCAAGTGCTGTGCCAGAGAAGAGCAGGGGGCTTCCTGGGCTCTGGTGAGCCAGGCCTTCTCTCACCAACACTATTTCCACTGCCTTATCTTGACCTGGGTGATGACACCGCAGCCAGCCACTAGCACCAACCAGGACCAGCCCATGACCACCACCCTCCCCACATCCTGCTTTCCTGGCCCCAGCCCTATTGACAGCCCCCAGAATCTGAAGGAATTCAAGACAAATGGTTAAGAGGATAGAGTTAATAAAATTTGAAAAATTGAGGCCTGTCACTCCACTAAACTTTTTTCAATACCACTGACAGAAACATATTTCCCCAATGAGTGACCTTCCACAGCTGTAGCGGGCAGGCGCAGCCGCAGCGGTGCTGCCAGGAAGCCAGTCTGCTATTTATCAAATATTATAAGCTGGGACACACTAATCTGGAGCCGGGAGAGGAGGGGAGGGGTCCTGCACTGCACTGCCTGGGGTGCTCCAGGTGTTGGCCCCAGCCCCAGACAGCCAGTGGGAGGTGACGGATGGCCTGCGATTAGTACTTCACCCAGCCCTCTCACTTGCTCCCAGAAGCCTGACCCTCTAGACCAGCTGCTCGGCCTGGAGGGGCCCTGGGTGGGAGGCAAGGGGAGGTCAGGCCAGGGCACGGGCCATCCTGATGCCTCCAGAGAGGGCAGGCGGGCGAGGCCCAACGTGGTTATTTATTGGAGTGTAATGGTTTGTGGCCGTTGGTCGTGGAGGTGAAATCGATCAGTTGTAGAAGTCAGGTTCTATCAATTATTACAGCAATTAGTCAAGTCAGAGCATCAGGGCAAGGGTGTGGGGGCTGGGTCCTAATATTAGATGGACATTATCCATGGTGCCCCCCGTCTCAGCCTTCCTAAAATGGGAGCAGACGTGCTACCCTGAGGCTCCAGAACCTTGGGGAACCCAGCTGGCTTTCCCCCCTCAGAAGTGGCTGAGGTGGAGCCTGACTGAGAGCCTCCTGGGCTGGAGACAGGCCCAGCACTGCTTTAAAAGGCGTCCCTGTGCTGGCTGGCCCTGGTGCAGACATGTCCTACCTGTCCCCATCCCATCCTTGATGAGAAGTGACACAACTCCTACTAGAAATTACTCAGTGGCCAATGTTTATGGCACACATTTTTCATTCTGTAAGCAAATATAGATCACTGACAGCACTTGTTTGAAGCGGTTAATCTCATCCTCAGTTCTCCCACTGTCTTCCCCTCTCACCTTGTCTTTCTCTTCCCCCGCCCCTTCTCTCTCCCATTTTTTTCTCTCTTCCTTATCCGTTTCTCTTCTCTTTACTCCTCTTTTCTTTCCCTTCTAGAGGTGTCTCCCTGATCACCCTTCTGTTCCAGCCCATATCTAGTGACAGAGCTCCCCTTTAGGCTGCCAAAGAAAGTGGAGGCCTTTCCACTGGTTAATTACAGTTCCCTTTCTGCCCTAGCTGTGGTCCCAGAGCTCCCGGGAGAGGGGCGGGTGCTGTCTGCCACTGGCCCTCAGCCCTCACAGCCCCTCAGTGCTGAGCACCAGAGAGAACCAAGTGGTCTGGGAAGGCCAGGCCAGGCGAACAGGCCCCTCAGCCCAGACAGTACTGTCTGTCTGTCCCTCCTGCAGCACGCTGGTCACACTCAGCGTGAGGTACAGTTGTGTGGTCATCTCTCATCTCCATTGGCTTCTGAAGAGCT
Organism: Hipposideros armiger; assembly: GCF_001890085.2. Taxonomy (NCBI): domain Eukaryota; kingdom Metazoa; phylum Chordata; class Mammalia; order Chiroptera; family Hipposideridae; genus Hipposideros; species Hipposideros armiger. Next base: position 111,101 of record NW_017731985.1, read on the forward strand.
AGAACTGTGCCTAGACTCAAACTCTAGGTAGCATTTAATCTTAAAGAGAGGAAGAAGAGACAGAGAAGGAGCAGTCACCGGGGTATGAGGAAAACCTGAAAAAGTGGTTTTATAGAACTCAAAGGAGAAAAATGGCCAAGGTATCAGTTGCTACAGAGTGGTCAAGATATATAGAAAAAGAAAACTATTCCTTGACTTTGCCTGTCCCCCATCATCCTGCTTACAGGACCCTGCAAATACGAAGTGCCCAGAAAGTACTAACAGAATTGAAACAAAGAATGAGGCTCCAACTGAGCCTCTGAGGACTTGCCTACCAATTAGAAGAACATTGACACCCTGCTTATTAGGAAGCTTGTACTTTATTCTGTAAGCAGTGAAAAGCCACTGAAGGATTTTTCAGCTGGGGAATGTCATGGCCACCCTGGTGGGAGTATGGAGAATTAGAGTTAAGAAAATCCGGGATGGTTTTGACTGCTGGTCCAAGGAAATAACCAGCTTTGTGACCTTGGGCTAATTATTTCACTTCTCTGAGCCCAGTTTCTATGTCTGTAGCATGGGAATTTTAATTCTTGCCCCTCAGGATGGTTGTAAGGATTAAATGATATAATCATGTATATAAAGTACAGAGCACAGAGCTTGGCATATAGTAAGTGCTTAGTAAATACCAGCAGCTATTATTATCACCATTTCTAGATCTATATCCAAGAGACATGAAAACATACTTCCACATAAAGACCTGTACACAGATGTTCATAGCCACATTATTCATAATGGCCAAAAGGGGAAACAACTCAAATGTCCATCAGCTGATGAATGGATAAACAAAATGCGGTATATCCACACAACAGAATATTATTCAGCCATAAAAAGAAACGAAGTACATGCTACATTCATGTAGCATGTAACACATGCTACAACATGGATGAATCTCAAAAACATTATGCTAAATGAAAGAAGCCAAACACAAAAGGCCACATATTGTATGATACCATTTATATGAGATGTCACGTGTAGGCACATCTATAGAGACAGCAAGTAGACAGTGGTTGCTGGGGTTGTGGGGAACAGGGAAGAGGTGGTCTCTGATAATGGTTATGGGGTTTCTTTCTGAGATGATGAAAATTATCTGGAATTAGATAGTGGTGATGATTTTACAACTTTGTAAATATATTTAAAACCACTAAATTTTGTACTTTAAAAGGTATGTGGATTATATCTCAATTAAAAATTATGTCTTAATATTGTGTAGCAAATTCCTGTAAGAAAATAGGATTGTATATAAAAGAATTAATTTTTTCTTACTGCTTATAAGTCTCCTTGGCCTGGATCATACTTCCTGCTCTCTGCCCCTTTCCCTTCCTCCTCTCACCTTTTCCTCTGCAGCCCAGGCCGACAGCCACATGTAAATGCTTAATAAATGTTTGCTATTGTTAATAAGTTTATAGGCCTTTAAGAAGCAGAGAGCTTCAATAGGAATGGTTGTATATCATGATATAAGTGTTCCCACAGTCTGGGATTGAGAAATGCTGATTTTTACTGTCCATCAACAAACAGCGGCGGGGGACACACACACCCCCACCACCTCCTCCCACCCAGCCCCGCACTGACTCATCCTTGCCTGTGTATTTAGTGTCCGCAGCCAGCCCATTATATCCTGTGGCAGGGACTGAGTCTCAACTCTTCTTTACTTCTAGACAACACTTACCTAGCAAGAAAGATCAAGGAATGTTCCATTTAACACATAGTTTTGAGCACCTGCTGTGTTCAAGGCACAGATTTCTTGTGTTTTTCTTCCTGCCTTGAAAGGAGTGCCTTTGGAGCAGGGCCAGACCTGATTCTTCTGTGTCCTCAAGCCCCACTCATCCAAGCTTTGCTAAATTGAATGGAATGGACAGTTTTTGAAGAGGAGCATGAGGTGCTCAGACCTGAGCACTGGAAGGGAGAGTCTGACAGCATGGAGGTCAGAATGGCCTTTCCTCCACGACTGCCAGCCTTTGCACACAGTAAACACTTTATGTAGGCTCATGGGCTGCCGGTATGTAACAGAGAGAGGGGAGATGCATGGTTCCCGGCAGGCCCCTTCTTTTTGTCATACTTAAAACTCTTTGCCCTCAAATCATAAGAACTAATGATTGGAGGAAAGCCTGCCCATATACACACACTTGCCAACAGCTAGCATTGGTAAGAGCATCAAACCGTGGTGCTGGCACAGCCTGGTTGCTGGGGATAGCCACACCCTCCCAGAGGACTCAGCTGACTCTGGCAGGCAGGAAATGCAGGAGGTAAAAGAGCATTAAAGGAGAGAGGGGAACAGAGAGCAGAAAGAGGGGGGCCTTTTCACTGTTGTTTGGGACATTCTGCTTTAGAAAGGAGCCCTTTTATATGATTTTTATGAATGAATATTCATCTTATGCAAATGAGTTTATTAATAGGAGTATTTTAATGACTAATGCATTGGTGTTGGGGGATATGAATCTGTGTGTTTGGTATATTTGTTAGCATGTTCATCTGTGTGTATTTGTAGGTGTACAGTACATCTGTGTGTGTCTGTGTAACATATCTACATGTGTGTGGTAGTATGGGTAGTGTGTTTCTGCATGTGTGTATGCACATAGGGGAACCCCAATACTCTGACCTTTATGTCAGAGAGGACTAAGAACTCTCCTCTAAGAGTAGCTTGGCATGTTTTCCCACCATTCTATAATCTCTTAGGTTTTTGTGGCTCCGTATTCCTAAGAGCATTCCTAACAGTAAAATCGGGGCCCAAGCCACCTCTGAGGGAAGGCGGAGGTCTCGCTGATTGCTCACAGAGCCTCTGACAAGCTTCTCTTCTCCTCCTCCTGCCAGGAGCCAACCCCCTACAGAGGAATGAAATGGGACACACACCCTTGGATTACGCCAGAGAAGGGGAAGTGATGAAGCTTCTAAGGACTTCTGAGGCCAAGGTAAGTCTCAGAGCACGGAGAAGGCCTGTGGGCACTCCATGACGCATTTCATCTTTCATTCATTAAATTATGTCAGGCTCCACACCAAAGGCCGCTTTTCCTTAGGTGATTATTGTCTGTTTAAATACAAATCCACCCCCCAGTCTCATCAAGAATAGGAAGATGTCCCTGTCAAGACCAGGAAGAGGCCTGGGCCACTTCCAGCTTCTAAGGATTAACCTTCAAAATCAGTTTTTGAGGAGATGGACCTTCCAGCTCCTTTTCATAGGAGGTAGGCGATTGAGACAGAATCTTTAGCTCAAGTGCTATTTCCCCAGGCCTCATGCATTCTGTAGCCTCATCAAGCAGCCCTTTCCTGTCATTATTCCTCTAGAACCATTTCCTGACCCCTCCTCCCCACACACACTCCTGAGAACCTGGCATCAAGTCTAAGAAAAAAAAATCTGCATCTTAATTTGATCTTCTCAACCCTACTCAACCATACTTTTGAATTCCCTCAAACCAGGGCTGCCTTCTGCTTCTCCCAGCCACCCAGCTCTAGCTCAGAAACTATTTGGTAGAATCCAAGAATTAGAATTACAAATCTCAGGGCTGGCCAAGTGGC
>NW_017731985.1:115104-145670 GCF_001890085.2 Hipposideros armiger
AAAAAAAATTTACAAATCTCAGAGCTGACAGGGACTTCAGAAATCAAGTCCAGTGATGGGAAGCATACCAAAGCCTAAACAAATGAGTCAGAGGAAAACAGCTGTTTCGTTGAAGGAGAGGTGGACCTATTCCTTCCCTGACCTATCCTGTCCCGCCTGGGCAGCCTTCATGGAGGCTGTGCTGTGGGGCAAATATTCTAAATCTCTGAAACCTAAATCAAATGCTCTGTTTTCCTTGTGGGGAAGCTTGGGCCCAGTGGTGTGATGTGGCTTGCTTTTGGTCCCAGGGTAAATTAGCACCAAAACTGAAATGAATAGACTTGAACAAAGTAGGTTCAATGACAGGACTGAAACTGAAACACCTGGTTTCTGACTCTGCCTTATGCTCTTTCTAGCCTCCTGGAGACTCTTGTTGATAAACTGGCTAAAGCGCCCTGATATGATTCAGTGTAGCAGGTCCCACCTAGTGGCAAATATTCTGTCTTGAGTTGGAGCACTTAGGTCACTGGACTGAGACAGACAGGATGTGGATTGTAATCCCAGCTCCACCCCGCACTGACTAGGTGACCTTGGGCTAGCACTTCCCCTCCTTGAAGCTTGGTTTACCTCTGAAATGAAAACATTGAACTAAATGGTTTCTAAGTTTCCATTCACTATATGATTGCTGTGTATCAATCAGGATAAACTAGATTATGCTGTTGTAGCAATCCCAAATTTCAGTTGTTTAAAACAACAAAGATTTATTTCTGCCTCATGCCCATCATGGATCAACAGGTGGGTCTCTACTCATCATAGGCACTCAGGGACCCAAGTGGCAGAGCAGCCACCCTCTAGAATGTTGCTGGTTGCTTGCCAGGGGGAAAAGAATTTTCTGAAAGATCTTGCATCTGCAGTTAAATGCTCAGCCTGGAAGCAGGACCCCTTACTTCTAGTCACAAATCACTGGACATAGTAATCTCATGCTCTCACCCAGTCACAAAGAGATCAAGAAGAACAATCCTACCATGTGTCTAGAAGGGGGAGAACAGGAAATATTTGGTAACCAGCATTAACCACAGTTTGTCTCCTTGTGATCCTTAGTAACTGTCTTGGCAATAGTTTCCTCCAGAGAAGGGGAGGAGTTAGGAAGGGGGACTGGCTTTCACAGCACATTCCGAGGGGCTTTTGGGACCAAGAAGAGCAAAAATTCCAGAGAGCAAGCTCTTCCCTCGCTTTGTTCAGATTTCCTACCCCTAGGAGCCACCCTGGAAGTCAGATCAGCTTCCCCAGGTGCCTTAAGGATGTTTCAGATAACCTCGCGTGTTTCAGATAACCTTGGGGACTGCACCCCAATCATCATGTCCACTTTCAGGCCTAATTCCTGTCCCCTGAGAGCAAGTGCTACACTTGGCCAAGTGTATGCATGGCATGTCAAGTGATACGGCATAGGGCAGGCGCTGGTCTGGTCACATAAAGCAAAAGAACAGGCTTCTTAGTGCTGGCATAGATGGAGGGGTTAGGCCTGCTAAGGACACTTAACAAAATTTGGCTGCCCAAGACATGGCTTGATGTTGGCCACATTAGTACAAGGCTTGTATCCCGAGTGAAGAAATGGTGGTTGTGTTCCTCTGTGCCAATCAGACCCTGTGGACCACAGAGGGCAATGCTCTTAGAATCTGTGCAGATGAGGGCAGTAACAGGGCAAGAGGAACTGTGCCCTGAGAAAAGGCTAAAGGCGATAGTGGCATCTGGCCTGGAGAGGAGAGACTGCACATAGACAGGAACGGCTGTGAGTGGGAGGGGAGGAGATTCATTCAGTGGCAAAGCTGGGACAGAGCCAGGCTTAGTGTAAGGAGGAACTCTAACAGAGCTGTCACACAGTGCAAGGGGCTGCCTGTAGAGACTAGATGACCACTTAGAGCCAACCCACAGCTTCTGTAGCCTCTTAATTGGAAGACTATTTCTCTGTCGTCACCTCTGCACTTGATCCCTTCATCCAGTCTGGACTTTATCCTGGTATGTCCAGCTGTCCACTGAGCATCTGTACCTGATTGCTTTGCCATCCCATCAGATTCTGCCCAGGTGAATGCCCCTCAGCTCTCCCTGGAGGTCAGCAGCATTGCCTTTCTTTCTTGCTTAGCACCTGTTTGGTCACCCATTCTTTCTGTTCTCCTTTTTCCCCTCAAGCTATAAAAACTACATCTTCAAATTTGTGAGGCAGAGTTTCCAGGGAAGAACACTGTTTTAGACCTGGTTTCTGTCTCCCTCTGCCAGTAAGTATGCAGCAGCTACTCCTGAATTCAGGCCCTATGTCTGTAACGTAATGACTCAGGCCTGGAAGGTGCTATGGCTCCAGCCTGAGACCTCATCTCTTTGTCTAGACATGGGTTAACACGACACTGATCTTATCTTACTCCTATTCTATCCGTCCAGCTTCTCCTGCCATCCACCTCAGCCTCTTCCACCTTCACCTATCACTCTGTAGTCAAATATGTGCTCATCTGTCCCATTATAGAAAATTTGGGAAGTAAAATGAAGATAATTAAATAATCCAGTACGTATTTGTGAATGATATCTGTATGCCAGGTTCTGGGCTATGGGGGAAGACAGATGGTGAAACACTTAAGGAGCTGACAGGCAAGTGAACCATGACACCACTGAGCCATCAGTCCCAGGAAAGCCCAGGGACTGTGACAACCCAGAGATGACTTCTAATCCCGCCTGGGAGATCAAGGAAGCCTTCCTGGAAGCGACTTCAACTGAGCTTAATCTCAATTAAAAGCATTCTAGCCCTACTACCTATATGTAATCACTATTAAGATTTTTAATTATAATAGTAGATACCATTTATTGAGTGTATCTAGTCACTATGCCAGATTCTCTAATATATATATATATATATATATATATTTTTTTTTTTTTAATTCTATAACAAATCTATGAAGCATCTCTTATTACCATTTTACAGATGAGAAAACTAAAGCTGAAAGAAAGAAAGAAAGCAGGCGACTGATAGAAAATCAAGTTATAAGTAACTATTGGGATATAAATCAGAGATCTCTTATGATACTATATTTATCTTTTCTGGACATACATATATGTATTTATATAGATGGCCTTTTTTTAACCGTGGAGATAGCTTTCTATATATGCCCAGGATCTCAAACTGGCAGCCATTTTTATTTTGCCAACCCAGAATTTTTTAAAATGTGAATGTAACGCCTTAGAGGTTACACTTGAGCCACAGGCCCTCCCATTCCCTGTTGTATTATGTGCTTGCCTGTCAGACATTTATATTTCCTTCTTGGCCCTGAACTGTTTTGAGTTATGATCCTAATCATATTTGGAATCTGCTTTTTTTCTCTTAATATTATTTCTTGATGATTTTCCTTTTTTGAAATTATCCATAAGCCTATTTTTAAATTTCATTCTGCCTTTTCAGATGTGTTGCTTATCTAAGAATCTCTGTCACCTTAAGTGGCCTAAGTGAGTTTCTCCTTACTGCCAGTTTGCTCAATTCTCTCAGCATTCTCTGTATGCGGAAGCCTCATTGGGGCTCTGGAGAAGGTCCAGAGGTGGGTGAAGCCCAGCCACTGTCCCCGAGTTGGCCATCTTGGAGAGGAGGATGGGGAGGGCCAGGCACTCCTAGTTCTGATACCCACAGACTGACTTGTGCCTTAAGAGGGGTCCACACAGAGTTTTGTTAGGGGCTCCACAAAAGCACGGATCTTCTCCAGGCAGAATGAGCGCGCAGGCTACGTAGAGAAGGTAGCCTGTGATCTCACTTTGAAGGATTTCACTAGATGGAGAGTTTAATACTTAAAGCTTAGACCATTTTCATGTCTTAACTAAGAGACGAAGGAGAGGTAGAAATATATCTCTGTGCACATGATGGCAGATAAAACAAAAATATGGGGAGCTATTCCATGATGAATATTCAGCTGAGGGGGACGTGCTGGTGCCAGCCCGCATCTCTACTCCCAGATCCTCACTCCACCGAGACTCACGAGGAATTTATTGCTCATTTTAATCACACCCAGAGAATGAATTGGCAGGAATATTAGGCAGATAGACCTATCATATATATTTTATTTGCATATCCCAGTGACAGAATCACAAGCACATTTCCTATCTCTGTATTTTTTCATTTGCTTCAGGAGTAGCTGGGGATGCAGTACTCCCCTGGGCCTGCATTCAGGGCTGTGAGCCTGGGTGCTCGCATCAGAGCCGAGGGAGTCTTTCCAGGAGGGAAGGGGTGAGGTACAGGCGGGTAAGAGGGTTATGTTCCTCCTGGCTTAGGTTAAAGAGAGACCCCTTCTCTGCCTTGCCCAGCCTGTTCCCTGCTGTTCATCTTTTCGAGCGCCAGTGAGCTGTGTTCCTGGCCCTATGCTTGTCACTGTGGGGATAACAACACCTTTATTATAAGTTTACAATGAGCCAGACACAGCGCTCTGTGCTTTTGCTTTCTGTTTTCCTTGTTTTTAACTTCTTAAAAACTTTTATTGAAATATACTTGTATAAGGTGCACATATCGTAAGTGTACAGCTCACTGTATTTTCACAAACCAAACACATCTGATCCAGAAATAGACTATTACAAGCACTTACTCAGAAGCCCACCTCATACTCCCCTCCATCCCCCAAGGGTAAATATTATTTTACTTATGTTTTTACATAATTTTCAAAAATGGTACAATAAATTCCTATAAGCCCTTCACCCAGATCACACTTACTGTATTACTTATATATGCATAAATAATACATATATAGAGAGAGAGATACTTTTCTTGAATCACTTAAGAGTAAGTTATATACATGATGCCCTTTTACCCCTAAATAACTTGTATGAATTTCCTAAAACACAAGAACATTTTCTTATAAAATCTCAGTACAGTCCTCAAAATCAGAGCATTAATATTGATACTAACTAATCTACAGATAATATTCAGATTGCACCAGTTGTCCCAGTAAATCTCTTTACAAGAAAAGAAAATACTAGATCCCAAGTTGTGTTCAGTTGCCATGTCTCTTTCGTCTCCTGTAATCTGGAACGGTTCCTCGGTCTTTCATGACCGTGACATTCTAATGAGTACAAACTGGTTATTTATAGACTGTCCCTCACTTTGGGTTTGTCAAATGTTTCCTTATAATTCAGCCCAGATTATGCATTTCTGGCAAGAACACCCTCTGGTGTTTATTTTCAATAAATTCATTAGGTAGCCCTGTGCTAAAAGTAAAGATATGAAATTTGTGTCTTAAGTCTCATCTCCCTAAATAGACTCAGAGCTCCCTGAAGGCAGGGAACACGTCTTTTCTTATCTCCAAGGTGGCAAGTGCAGGCACTGGAGTCAGACAACAAGGGTTAATGTTCTATCTTTATTACTTGCTACCAGTGGAACCTTGCTTTAATTTACTTAATGTGTGTACAGTGAGGGAAGAGTTAACGCTGAACTTCATAGGGCGTGAGGATTAGAACAGCTGATGCCAAATCAGGCAAGACTCCTCAATGGATGATAAAACTAGTGAATGGAAGTTTGAGGAGTAACAGGATATTTACATAGTCTCAGAGTCTCACTCCACAAGATACTTGTTAATCACAAAGGGAAAAATGATAGTGGAGAAACCTGGCACAGAGCACCTTAGCCAAGTGCCCAAAGTTAACGTCACCAGTTACAGGATCCAACAGCATCACATGCCTCCTGATATGATGCACTGAGAAGAACACAACTCGTTTTCTCACTTCAGCCACTGCTTGTCCCTCTTAACCTTCTCTCACCAGTCAACCCAGCTATTTTCAGTATAGTGACATGATCCAAGTTATATGTTAAAAATATTGCTCTGGCAGCAAAAGGAGAATGGTCTGGAGGAGAGAATAGAATCTGGGATGCTGACATAGTGGTCACCAAGCCTGATGAGACTGATGCCTGCTCTGTGCCCAGCCTTCCTCTACAAGGATGCATACTTCATGAGCTAGTTCAAGAGACTTTCAAGTCCCTAGGGTGCTTCTCTCATCCCCCAGTCTCCTTTCCAATCTGCTTTGCATCTCTCAGCTCCTTTGTTGGATCCTCTGGGCTCTTCTTGTCATCAATCCCCCCACCCAGGGTTCTTTCCATCGCGCCCCAAAGTCTCATCTGTTTCCTCCTGGTCCCCTTTGTTTACCTTGCACCCAGCCCTCTCTGACATCCCCAGCTTCAGAGCATGGTAGAAGCCATGACTATGATGTGAGTTGGGTTGGTGTCAGGGAGTCAGGAGGATGGGGCATATCCGAGTCTGTCTGTGAGCAGCCAGTGGGCTCTGTGGCCCTGAACTGCAGCTCGGCCTCTCTTCTCTTCCCTCCTCCATGCCTACTCCCATTCTTGCCCAAGGTCCCATTATGCCTACTATCCCCCACTCCAGCCACCGTCTCAGTGAACACACTGCCAGGTTCTTTATCAGACCTGTTCCCTGAGGGAAACCTAACAGTAGGGGGCCTGACATACCCTTCCTCCCTGTAACCCTCCCCCACAGAACCACTCAGCCCAGCCACCCACCTCCAAGCAAACCCAACTAGGTTTTGCCTCAGCCTCCCAGCCCTTTCCTGTAAATGCACTCACAGCCAGGAGGGGTGCCATATTAAATCAAGAATGATAGAAACCAGTGGCCACGATTATCCAGCTAGATGCAGCATAGGGAGCTGGTTGCTGCTGGCTGCAGGTGAGGGCTTCTGAAGCTAATTGCATATGGCTTTTATTAAGATGATCACTCCCCCACTCCTGCTCTCCTGGGTGGCTTCTTCCAAGTGCCTCTCAGCCCACTGCTGCAGGCTGGGTCACCTGCCTATATTCTCCTATAGTGGAACCTTTTCAAAGCACAGCCTTGACCTTAGTCCCTGTAGCCTTCCTCTCCATCTCCTCAAAAAGCCAGAAACAATAGCAGCCCACATATGGAGACTTTCCCAAGCGCTTTCTCCCATTCTTCTGTCTCCTCTTTCCCAAGAAGAATACATACAGACCAGGGCTTTTCCTTCCCTAGGTTCTTCCAGTGGCTGGCTTTTCACAAGCATGGGCTCATAGCTCATGCTTTAAAATGTCATTCATTCAGCACTTTTTTTTTTTAAGTGCAAAGTCTGTGCTAAGTATAGGAAAAGAGAGTGAAGCAGTAACCTTCTACCTGGTTTAATCTCAGTATCCTGTACATTTTTATCCAAAATTCTGATGCCTTTTCAGAAGGTTTTCTGAATAGATATTTAGGGGCCTGGCTGGTGGAAAATCAGGATGCGCTCAGATTTGGGCCACAGGTTGACTGTTTCTCAGGACCGTTTGGAAAGTTCCTGAGAAACCAGCTAGGTCGTGGTGGAACCTTTCCGCCATGTTTAGCCCCTACACAAGTCAAAGACCCTTTCCCCTTGCCCAGGAAAATAACAGGAACTCTGTGACAACCTAAAAGCATGACACTGAAGAAGAGTTACAGGAAGTAGAAATATTTCCCTGGAGAAGACTTAAGGAGGCCAAAGTGATCATACCCAAAGCAACAAAGTGGCGAGAAAAGTCGTGTTAGAGTTAGACTTGGCCTGCTGCAAAAGAAAAACATGTTCTGTGAGGCCCCATAGATCAATGGATGGAAAGTACCTAGAGGCGGAGTTCTCTACCACGTGAGGAAAGCTGACAGGCAGAGATGAGCCGCAGTAGAGGCGTCCCCAGAACGCTGCTGGTGTTGGGACTGTGCCCTGCGGGCCTTGGGTTCCTAGGGGAAGGATCCTCATGGGCCACTTGTAGGGCAGTGGGGGCATCCAAGTGGACTTGGCTCCTGGCTTCTGCTTAAGCCAGAGCAACTCTTCTCTTTATCTGTGGAGCTCCATGCAAATTAAATTAGCTAAGAGAGTTCCAGTACCCCAAAAAAAAGGCATTGGGTTAGATAATCAGTTATCAAAATGCAGCAAAGGAGAAAGGGAGTAGCATTTATGAAAGGTCTCCCAAGGGGCAGGTACTGTGCTCTCCACCTGAGTCTCTCACATACTACCTCTATATATGCATTCACTGTGTGCCAGAGACTGCCAGGTGCTTTGTATCGTTATCTCACCTAATCCTCACCAGCATCCCACAAGGATCCTGCATGGTAGGTATGAGTACCATCCCCATGTTAGAGAAGAAGAAACTAAAATTTAGAGAGGTGAATTGACTTTCCCAAGGTCAGCTAGCTGGTAGGTAGACGAGGTAAGGTTTGAATTCAGGTCTGTCTAGAGCAAAGCTTCTTTGTGTCACACGGAGTCAAAAGAGGAGCCAAACCTTCAGATGGGGACAACTGTAAGAATTAAATATGACACTCTGTATAATATGCTGAGTACAGTGCTTGGCGCACAGCAGCTTGTCCACAAATGGTAGTTACCTCATTCAGTTGGCAACATGTATTGACTGACTCCTTCCGTGAGCCAGGCCCTGTGCTAGGTGCTAGAGCTATAGAGATGAATAAAACATGGTCTTTGTCACTAAGAACCTCATGGTCAAGAAAGGAGAGATAAACAGGCAGTTAAATAAGTGCTCCAGGGGTCCCGGGACCAGGGACAGGCACGAAGCCTTACAACAGGCTTCTTAGATAATACAGTATTGAAGCTGAGATCACCAGGGCACTTAGAGGTAGGTGGGAATGGAGGAGATTTTTGTGGTGAGAGAACAGTGTAAGCAAGAGGCCCAGAGGCGGGAATACCCATCACTGAGGGGAAGTGAGGAAACACCCACCAAACCCTCAGAGGCCAGCTTCCATCGCTTCCAGCTCCTTCCGTGGCCTGACTGCAAACCGGCCCAGCTGATAGCCAGGGCTGTACCAGCCGATCTGTGTGCATCTCACCATCAGAGCCTTCCAGCCCAGTGGACCCAAGTGCTGAGGGGCTGGGTGGGCAGGGGAGAGGAGGAGGCAGATATATGACTGGAGTCATCAGAGCCAGGTGATGTATGTGGTGCCTGAGGGAGCTGCACAGTGACACTCTGGATTCCAACCGGCAAGCGTCTCTCCGCTGGGATCGGCGCCGAATTATTGCTCCATATGAAACCCCAGAACTGATGGGAGCTTTCAGTTACAGACTGATAGCAACAACCAAAATTGGATTGTTTGCTATTTATTTTTTTTAACTTCTGTCAAGGTCACTAGCGTAACAGGAAAACACTGCCCAAGCAGCAGGTATTTTTCATCCACTCTGCTTGCAAGAGCAATCTGCAGCCATGACTTTCGTGACAAGGCCTTACCTTGGCAGCTCGTTTCTAAAAAGCTGTCAGTGTTGCAGGAGTCTTAGGGGAAAGGAGCCTCCCTCCTGAAGACTTCACTCCAAGACCTGCTTCCTGCTCCCCTCCCCCAGCTTCCACAGGTGCTTTCTTATGAGACCCACATGCTCACCCCTCCCTCCCTGGTCTCCAGATAGTCCCACAGCGCCCACCTAGCCCGGTACTCCAGCTTCTTCAAGCCCCCTGTCTCCCAGAAAGCCCCCACAAAAATGTTCCACACTTTCCTTCTCTGTACTCCTACACCACCCGGTCTAGCTGTTCATTCCTCTTTATATCTGTCATCAGATTCATTTTTGCAAACATTCACCAGATGCCTCCACTGTGCCAGGATTTGTGCTAGGAATACCAGTGATTAAAAAACAGTGCCTGCCCTCAGGGAACTCATGAGTGATTTAGAGTACAGAGCCACAGACATGCAGCAAGCTTGTTTTCAAGTAGTTTGGGTTTGGTTTGGTTTGATTTGGTTTTGTTAGGGGGCGGGTTAGTGATGGGTACAGGCATGCATGCTTTGGAACCGGGAGGAAAATGATGATTGATTCTGCCTGAAAAATATTTGTGTACAGACCTTGCCTCACCTCCCCTACCCAACTTTGAGCTCCCTGAGGGCAAGGCCTGGCTCTCCTCTCCTCCCTACAGCATGACCAAGCTCAGGAGCTTCTGCCTTTTCTGAAATGGACCAAGACCAGGGTCAACACATGCCAGGCACTCAGGGACAGAGCACAGTTTTTCTCCTTCTCCCCACCCCACCTTTCCATCGTGGCATGCACATAGCAATTGCTGAATAATTGTGTTTAATTGAAATGCAATATCTTTAAAATGGAGGGTGTTTGGGCCAGCCGAGTGGCACGTTGGTTAAGAGCTGGCTTAGGATGCCAGCTCTGAGCAGCAGGGCCCCAGTTCGGATCCCACATGGGGGACAACGACACTGCCCTCTACAGCTAAGATGGTGAACAACAGCTCAACCTGGAGCTGGACTGCCGTGAGTCGCCGGCAACAGCGTAGGCTGCAGCCCCTGCTGCAGTGGGCTGCTGTAAGCTACCGTGTGTGGCTGGCAGCCAGCATGAGCGGCTGGCAGCCGGTGTGAGCTGCCAAGAGCTGCCGTGAGCAGCTGTCCAGAGGCCAGCGACCGATCTGCCTCACCCGGGAAGAGCGCAATGATAATACCAACATGGGCCAGTGAAGCAACGTCCTCCACAACTAGACTGAAGAACAAAACGACAGCAACTTGTCTGTTCCCCTTCCCCCAATTCCCCATCGCTGTTCCCCTCCCCCAATTCCCCAATAAAATCTTTTTAAAAAAAGAAAAAATAAAGTAAAATGGAGGGTGTTCATAGCTCTGGTTTTCAAGAGGATAAGTGGAAAGGGAAAGGAACCTATATTTGTTAAGTACTTATTGCATGCCAGCCACAATGCTAGGTACATTACATACATCATCATATGTAATATCTGATTAACAGATAAAAACTGAGGTGAAGTAACTTGTTCCAGGTGATAAACACATTTTGTAAGTGCCAGAGCGGGGATTCGAACCCAGGTCTCCTGTCAGACTTCAGAGTCAAGGATTGATTTACTGGCACTACTTACTTTACTAGCAGGGTGAGCCATGACCCCTGGGCAGTGGCCACCTGCAGTAAGGAGCTAAGGTGAGGGCTGGGATGAGGGGACAGGGGAAGGGCTGGGCCTCCAGTGATCATGAGCCAGAGCTGTGCATCCTGACCCCTGGAGAGCCAAGCCTATGTTTTATGCCCTGAGTTGGAGGATAGAATGAAACTAGGATCCTGCTGGGCCCGGCACTCCTGAGCCACCTTCGCTCTCTCCCCACAGTACCAGGAGAAGCAGCGGAAGCGTGAGGCTGAGGAGCGGCGCCGCTTCCCACTAGAGCAGCGGCTGAAGGAGCACATCATTGGCCAGGAGAGTGCCATCGCCACAGTGGGTGCAGGTGAGCGTGTAAGATGCTAGCCAGCTCCCAAAAGGGCACAGTAGCGCATGGTCTGCTGCAATGAGGTGTACATCCTGCCGTCACTATCCTGTGGAGAGGTGACTAATGATATTACAACTTAACGTTTGTTGAGCACTTTTCTGTGTGCTGAACATTGTGATAAGCTCTTTGTATATGTTGTGTTATTTAATCCTTACAGCGGCCCTTTGAGGTTGGTGCCATTAAATCTGCATTTTGCAGATGAGGAAACTGAGACACAGAGCACTTAAATAAATTGCTCAAGGCTGCTTTTCCTATGCTTACAATTGAACCCTGACCTTGATCTGGTCCAGTGCCCCCCCACACACACTTTTCAGGTGAGGAAACAGACCCAGAGGGGAGTGGGAGCTTGTCCAGCACTAGTAATGTAGCAACTGAGCCAGAATTTCTGTCATCTGCTGCTACTGGCTCAGTTTTAGGGAAAACATTCTGAACAAGTCTTGAAGGCCTCCTTCTCCACCCCAGAAGTTCTTATGTTCCATACCCCTGGGGGCCAGACTGCCCGCTCATGTAACCCCTGCTCTATCTAACAGCCCTTGTGCCCATGCCTACCCCACTGGAGAGAAAGATAAAACTAGGATTCTGCTCAAGACGGTGGCCTCACCACTGTTCTCCAACTCAGCTGCATGACTCCCTGAGGGCGACCTCAGAAAAATGTGGCAAGGGCAGAGGAACCCATGTCCAGCTTAAACAAGTGGGTATTCCCCAAGGCAGTGCTTTTCAGAGCATGGTCTCTGGACCAGCATCATCAGCGTCCTGTGGGACCTTGTTAGAAACGCAGATCTCAGGCCTCTCGCCAGACCTGTGGAATCAGAAACTGGGGGTGGGGCCCAGCAATCCGTGTTTTAACAGGCCCTGCAGGCGACTCTGATGTTCAGCTCAAGTTTAAAAACCTTTGCCCTGCAGTGTCTCTGTCAGTCCCCCCACATGTTGCTTACCTCTTATCTCCAAGCATCTGGTCCCACCAGACGCAGTCACCAGGTTCTGCTCACTGATAAAGGAGACTTCAGGCTGAAATTGTGGTGCCCCTATGGGATATTGCTGGGGTGGCACTGTCAGCCCTAGGAAACCAATTAGAGAAGTAATTGAAAATGAAAGCGGCCACACTCCGTGACACACCAAGCCAGCCTGATCTCCATCACCCTCACATACACCAGTGGGCCTCATGTGGCAGTTGCGAGCTCTTCATCAGGGGCCTGACCCCATCAACAGATAAAAAGAGCCCAGTGACCAGAGCTGCCTCACCAGCTAGAGGTTGAAAAACTGCCCTGCCCGCAGGCACACACAAGAGCCAGGGAAAGCTTTTTTGAATATACAAAGCCCCACTACCTTGGCAATATCAACCCCCCACTTCTTTGCCTAAGCCGTATCTGAAGTGGAGGGAGGGAAGACCCTGGTAGCTCTCGAGTTGGAGAAAGGAGTAGCCCATGGGAAAGACAGATCACTTGAGCAGAGATCTAAGAAAGCATCTCCTGCTGGAGTCTCCTGTGCATTTGGGCCAGAACTGCAGCTGCCATCATAGTATTTTCCTTCTGCGTCTCACATGGCCTTTTCCCAGGAGGCCATCTGCTCCTCTGACCTCCTGCTCCTCACCAGCTTCTCAAGCCCGTTCCATCTGAAGCTCCCAGAAGTAGGAGCTGTGGGGAGAGGGAGGAGGACATTGAGATGGAAAGAATTCGACCAGCATGGGCTCAAACAGCAGATCGGCATTTACCAGCTGTGTGACTCAGGCTAATCACTCAGCTCTGAGTGTCATTTTCTTCACCTGTGTACCGGGGGGCTCGATCCAGACTGTCTGACTATAAAGCACATGCTCTTGCCAGTGTGTGTCACACAGCACTGAATAAAACCTAGTCCTTGTCTTTAAGAGGTGTACTGTCTGGGATTGGGCACTGTGCTCTTTAGGTCAGGCCCACGGCTGTTTCCTTCAAGCTGGGGCTGACCCTTAGACCCAGCCCAGGCTGGCCTCTTGCCCTGGTCCTGCCGACCTCCGCTGCCCCACACACCTGTCTGTCCTTGCCATTGGCCCAACGCAGGAGTCGATGATTCAGCTCGCCACCCCCCAGGGGCTGTCAGAATGTCTGCCCTTAGTGCTTCCTTCTACCCAAAGCTCCATTCTGTCACCCAAACTCTGCCTCAGATTAGAAAGGCCCTACTCCTTGTCCTGTGGTGTGTAGGTTGACCCTGCTGCGACTCCAGTGACCCCAGAAAAGACAGGCCACTGGGGCCTAGGCTGTGGGGTTGATGCATTGTCTCTATTTGTAAGGCAGTAGTAACTGTGTGCCCGCCTTGCTAGGAGCCCTGTGACTGGGGATCCCACTGATAATGGTCAGATAATGTCCAGCTACCCACCCAGGTGAAGCCTGAGGCACTCTCTGGGTCAGTTTGTGGTAGGCAAGCAGCAGCCAACCTCAGGACTGGAAGCAGGTGCAGGCGAGGGAGGCGACCTAGAGTTTAGGCCAGCCCTCTCTGCGTCCTCTAGGCTAGTGTCACATGTGTGCTAGGGACTTGGCTGGGTGGAGCCTGGCACCCCAGGGGTACCGTGAGGATGGGCAGCCAGAGAAGTGCCGCAGAATGAATTGATTTGATAAATGGCCATTTATTACCCTCTCGAATTGGCTGAAACCAATTTCGGTCACATCAACCCCTGGTAAGTGCTGGGATATTGATTTGTGCAAAGTAATACAGTGAATTTATCAGTGTGATCCCCAGCTGCAGGGCTTCTAGCAAGGCTGGCGCACAGTTACCGCCTTACAAATAGAGGAGGTAACACACAACCCCACAGCCCCGGCCCCCATGGCCTCTCTGGTCTTCTGGGGTCACTGGAGCCAAAGCAGGGCCAACCAACGTACAGCAAGCCAGAGTCCTGACATTGAAAGTGAGGTTTTCCTTCCAGAATCCAGAGCTGTTCTAGGTCATGGGGTAGAACGGGATGCCTACCCTGTTGGGCAGACCTCCTGGGAGCTCAGAGCCTCTGTGCCCCACCATCCTCAGAAAGGCCAGCTGTTCAGCACATTCAGAGCTAGACTCCGCCCCTTTCCTCCAACCTGCCTACCTCCTGGGTTCCTGTCTCAGCCAAGGCACCACCATTCGCTGATCTAAATAGAAACTTAGATGTTTCCTTGGCCCCTCCTTCTCCCCTCCCCCCTCACAGCCCATCAAGTATCAAGTTCTATCCTTCTACCTCTTAAATGCATCTCAGACCTGGCCTCTCCCTTCTGTTCTTAATACCACAGCCCCAGCTCAGGACCTCGGCCTCTCCAATCTAAATCACGCAGTAGCCTTCTCACTGGTCTCCCTGCTTCCTTTCCTTTCACTATAATCACTTTTTCTCAGCAGTTTGAGTGAGCTTCGTAAAATGTAAAAACTCCCCTGTTTAAAAGCCCTTGAGTGGCCCCTGCTGCCCTAGCCCGGCACACAAGGCCAACCCCTACTCCCCCACCCCTGCTGTGCACTGCACCCACCAAGACACCACCAGCCACCCACGCTGCCTCTGCTTCACTGCACATGCATGGAAGTCCTTTTCTTGAGGCCCTTTCCCCACCCCAGCCCTGCCTGTCTCCCATGCTTCGACTGGCTCTTACCCAGCCTGACTCAGTTCGGGAGCAGTAGACTAGACTTCTGAGGGCAGAGATCCTGACTGAGTTGTTTTTGTTTTTCCAGTTCCTGGCACAGCACTCTGCTCAAAGTAGACACTTAGTGCAGTTTGTTGAATTAATTAATGTGATATGACCCCTCGTCTATCTCAGTGATGTGCTCTGAGGAAAGAAGAGAAGCTGTAAGCCTGCTCTCTAGTAGTTCATGAGCATACTGGGGATGTGACAGTAGCGAAATAATTCAGCACAACACCCATACTCCCTGACCTTTTGGGTGGACAGACCGTTCCCGGACCTGCTCTGAGAAGCCGCCTCTGGGCAGCAGATCACCCTACACACCTGGAAGCTTCCCTCTGACCAGGGACCTGGCCCCAGCACCCATTGTACCTGGTCCCAGTTGACAGTGCAGCCCATGAACGCCCTTGGGGAAGTTCTGACACATCAACTGCTCTTCCATGCCGGGACCGGGCCAAGCTCAGAATCTCGGCATCAGGCAGGTAGCACGCAGCAGGCACACCATCCTGTCTCGTGCCTCCCTTCCCTCTTTGACTAATCCAACACTGTAATCTTCCCCAGCCCAGAACCTCTCTGGACTTTCCCTTGGAGGCCCATTTCTGATCTGAGAAATATATCCAAGTCACCCCGAGTTGTGAAGCGGCAGTGATTAATTTAGAAACTGCTTGTAGTTCCACCTGCAGGTGTGTCCCACGCCCCTGCTGTTCTTGTTGCCTGACTGCCCTGCTGAGACACTCAAGACCCAGGCCTTCCCCAGGAAGCCTTCCTTGGCCCTCCACCTGATGCAGGGCTTTTTTTCTAGGCTTCCTGTGGACACCTTTTGTCACTGCACTTACCACAGGGCGTCGGTTTGTATGTCTTTCTCCCTCCAAAGGTCAGGAGCCACCCCACATTTCAGCTGTTTCCCCAGGGTTGGGCACACAGGTGTGTAAAATGTGGTTGAACTCCAGTAAATAATCTGAGCCCCTTTTGACACTCTCCCTCTCCTCAACACAGGTTTTCTTTGTTTTTTTCTTTGGCATTCAGTATTATATTAATTTCGGGTGTACAGCATAGTGGTTAGACATTTATATAAGCTCAACACCGATTTTCATCTCAGCCTCTTTCTGGAAGAGTGTCGCTGTTCCCTCCAGTGATGCCCACCTGCAGCGTGCATGTGCACACAATGGGTGGGCTCAACAAAAGCTATTGTTTGCGTTTTTAATATGTTAACCACTCAGTAGCAATAGTTTGCCTTAAGAATGACTCATCCTTAAAGACTAAGAAGAGAGCTGTTCTTTGATCATCCTCCAAACCCAGGGCCTCTGTATCCACTCAGTCAGCAGGCACTTCGTGAGTACTTGCCATTCTCCTAGAACCTACAAGCCGTAGACAGGAAATTGCTAATGGACATTCGGGTGACTCTCAACCATGAGAGCCCCTCTGAAAGACTGGCTCCCCTAGGAGATGCCACAGGCATGGAAAACACATGTCCCAGGTTAGGTTAAAAAAAATTCCCACGCTAAAACTTATCAGGAAGGATGAGCTAACCCCCCCAGACTGCCCGAAAACCTCGCGCTGACGGCAGCAAAGGCCTGGGATGGAGGGAGGAGGTAGCGCCTCTCCCCTCGCTTAGGTTTTGCGCACACTGGGTCTTTCTTTCTGGAATGTCCCGTCATACCCTGACTGCCTGGCAATCTTCTCCTCATCCTCCAGGCACAAACGTCAGTCAGGCACAAATGGCTGTTCCCACACTTCTCCCAGTGTTCCCATCCCATTTGGAACCCACAGTTTTCACAGCAGCATTCACCTAAAAGGCACACACCTTATTTGAGGCTTCTTTGTAGGTGCCCTAGCACCCAGCACAGAGGTTATTTGCTGAACAAGTAGATAAGTTCCCTGGAGAGGGGTTACGAGATCGGAAGCCTTATTCACCCAAGGGCAGTAGTAACCACTTGCAGCCATAACCACTAGGGTCAAGGCCTCATTCTTCTTTGTAAAATAGGAGTTGGAAGTATCTGTTCTTTCCCTCTTGTGATTCCGAAAAGACCAAGAATTAATTCATTAATTAAGCCAGCATTATACCGCTGTTGGGCTATTCCCAAGGGTCCCTCAGGAACTAGAACTAGTTAGTACCTGCTCCCATGGAACACACAGCTTGGGGCGCATCCTCCCCCCAGATATGAAGGCACAAGCAGTTGAAACCCCTTAGTCTGCACGTCTCTAAGCCTCAGTCTCCTTTTCTGTAAAATGGAGATAATACCTACTTCTCAGGATTATTATAAGGATGAAAGAGGGATCCGTAAAATACCAAAGCTAGTGGCTGCTGCTGCAATGATTGCCATTATGTTTACTCTTATTATTCCACTTCTTGCATCTTACAGAATGCTTTCATAGCCATTAACTCATTCTGTCTTCATGGGGCTGACTCAGCATGTACCATATTCCCATTTTATAGATGAAGAAACTGAGGCTGTAAAGAAATCAGGGTTTTAGTCAAAGTCAATAAACTAGTGAGTGGCAGGGCCAGGGCTCTAAACTAGATCATGTAACTCTTACCCTCTCCACCTTACCACCCCATAGATGAACACAGACCAGAGAATACAGACCCCGGGAGGACCGGGGCCCATGTGGGGTGGTGGAGTTCATCATAGAGAGTTGTGTGGGTGAGTTTTAAGGTGGGTCAGTCATGGTCACCATGGCCAGGAGCAGGCCCGGGTAAGAAGAGCCCAGCAAGGAGGCATTGGCAACAGCCCCATGTCGGAAGAGGCAGCCAAGCCTGCCTGGAGCTGCAGGGATGGAACCAGCCAGTGAAGGGGACCCTGGCACCATCTCAAGCTTAAGAGCAGAGGTCAGGAGATGGGCTCCTGAGGCCCTGTGTTGAGTCGCTGCTCGAGTCAGACAGTTTTCCAGGTGAGACAAGGCTAACCCTTGAGGAGGTGCTGTGACCAGGGCAAGCTGACCCTTTCCCTCAACTTCTAAAGCGCTAGTTCAGGCTCAAGAGCCAGCCAGAGCTGGGGTAAATCCCAGGGTCTTCATTTATTTACCTATGTAACCTTGAGCAGGTTACCTAACATCTTTGTACATATTTCCTTGAGCGGGAATCAAGTTCCCTGCCTGCCTTGTAGGTTCATAATGAGACTCAAATGAAGTTATGTGGACAGAAGTTCTTTAGAGACTATGAAGTGCTAACAGAGTAAGGTGCTGCTTGGCTGGCCCACAGTGAGAGCCCCAGCACCTATGGCCACGTCCACATGGACCCATCCAGGTTTCTGTCTGTCCTGGCCTCTGCCCTAGCCTGACAAGACCCTCAAGGCTCCCAGCCTTGGTCCTCAGCCACTCGGCCAACTACACCCCTTGGGGCCTGCTTTCCCCGGTTCTTCCGAATGCTTCCATTTTTCATTCTGTCGGACTCCATCTGCTTGGCCGTTTTTCTCTTCAGATATTATTAGAAATATCCAGAGTTGTAATTGTTTAATGGTTGGCATTTCGCCTGTTTCACAGGGGGGCCCGGATCAAGCCCACCCCAGACTCCTGCTCTGGGTCTGGCAGAATTGACCAGGGACAGCTGTGCAGTGGAGCCTGCCTGGCATTATAAAGAGCTTTCTCCCAGGTGCATTATTAGAAAAGAAGGGGGAAAAGATGGCCCCAGGCATAATCCAATTCCACATTCTCCATGGTGCGTTGGAACTGCCTGGCCCAGCAGTGTGCAGCTCTCAGTGGGCTGGGAAGCTTTCCTGAAAGAGAAGTCCAGGTCGGAACCTGAGGTCCACGGTGCCTGGGCACTTCTGCCTCCCCAGATACCCCATGAAGCCTGAACTCAGTTTATGCTCAGCTTCTTTCCAACCTAGATTCTTAATTTAGCCAACTTTCGGAAGAATTTGATTCCTTTCAGGTGATCCCTCTCTCACCATCGCCCCAACACACATCCAAACACAGTGTTACAGAAGTCTAGCCTTTGCCATTTTACGATATCTCCACCTCCCCCAAATACCCCTACGCCTGGGTTCTTTTTTTTTTTAATTAAAATTTATTGGGGTGACAACGATTAGTAAAATTACATAGGTTTCAGGTGTAAAATTCTGTAATACATCATCTATCACATTGTGTGTGCACCACCCAGCATCAGTTCTCCTTCCATCACCATGTATTTGGGGTTCTTGTTTCTCAGGACACGGAACTCCCCCTCAGCCAGACTTGGACTTCTCCCCTTCATCCCCAGCCTTCGGGTACCTATGAGGCCTGTGGGTTCCCTGTAGAGCCAGGCCTTCCAGAGGACCTGGCCAGTTAGTTTAGAGATGCCTGGGACCTAGCCTAGGGGAGAGGTTGGACTGAGTGATTTCTCAGGCCCCTCTCAAAATTCTCAGGTAGCGTGCCTATTCTGATGTTCATGAGGCTGCACAGTTTCCATCTGTTTCTGCTGAGACCAGAACTAGAAAGTACCTGAGGTAGCCATATTAGAGATTGAGGTGAGGAAAGCCACAGTATGGACCTGAATTCCTAGTACAGGGATTCAAGACCTTTGTAATCTGATCCTGCTCCCACTGCTCATGTTCATTCTCTCTCTCCAGTTCTGACATGCCGGCCACTTCTGCCTCTCCAGATCCTGCCCAGCACCCATGTTCTGCTATCAGTCCCACTTCTTCCAAAAAGCCTTCCTTGACCTCTGCAGCCTCTTCTTTGAAACCCAACCACATGGATCTTACCACACAGTGTAGAATTTAGGATCTTCACACTTCAAGACTGGCAGACACATCCTTAACACCGTCACCTCTTTCTCAGTTGACTTGGTTTCTAGGCCTTGTCTTCTGAGCCTGAGCCTCCCGCTCTGTAGTTGGGCATGTAATCTCTTCCCCTTGAATGCATAACCCTGGATTATATACTTGCTCCTGAAGTGGAGAAGTCAGGTCTTGTTCTACAGGGCTGTGCCCCGAGGGAACGTGGTACAGATCTAGCCTGCTCCCCACACCTTTATCCCTTCCAGCCCCCAGAGGCCATGGTTAGTGGAAGTGCTAACCAGGTGGTTCACCATTCTATGCCCTAAGCTCCACACTCCCCATGACTGGCTTCCAGAAAGTGTGCTTGACTGTACTTCCAGACAGCGGACCAGACTTAGGTTTCCCCAAATGGGAAAGAGTCCAGAGCTCACACCCCAGATCCCCAGGGACCTGCCGTGGGCTTCTGCGTGTCTCATTTGCGTAGGAGGCAGGCTCAGTCCCCCACCAATGGTAAGTAGATGGGTAACCAGCCAAGAGCTAAAGTTCCTCTCGAATTCTCCCTCACCAACCCCCACCCCCTTCACCTCCATTCACCATCCACCCGCCTTTCAGTTTCCTTGGCAACACTGAGTGCTCATCCTGGAAAACTTTATCCGAAATCTGCTCTGGGCAGCTTTCCAAATCCATGCTAACCTGATTAGGTATCTCTAGGGGCCTTGCCAGCTAATCAGATTAGGCAGCACTAATGGTAGTGAGGACTTTGAGTGGGCGCAGAGCAGTAAAACATATTGTATACTTAGTGATAATTATCCTGCCTTTTGTGTCATTGATTTATCTGCCTCCCTCCCTGTCCCCTGTCTTGTGTGTTTGGCCGCAGCGATCCGGAGGAAGGAGAATGGCTGGTACGATGAAGAACACCCTCTGGTCTTCCTCTTCTTGGGATCATCTGGAATAGGTAACGGGAGCAGCGCAGCCAGTGGGGAAGAAGAGCTGGGGGAGCCCCCGCTGCTGTGGGCCAGGACCCGGCCACCCGCCTCTAGCTCAGCTCCAGCTCCCAGCACCACTGCCTCCAAATTACAGAGCCAGCAAGGGAATCATCTGTCACATTAGGAAAAGCTTCAAGTATGCTCCTTCCCCAGGAAGCTGGGGTACAGGGCCTGATTCACCTGGAGGGCCAGGCCCTTTGGGGCCTGGTAGCCATGCTCCAGCTGCTTGGCATCCACTGAGGCTGCCCTTTGAGTACATTTAAACCACCTCCATTGCCCAGCACATCAACCTTATTCGGTACAGCCTGGGATATAACCCGCTAAAGAAAAGGGAGCTAAAGAAAGCCCCTTATGCCAGCACAGTGCTAGGTGCGTAGCAAAATTGGTTGCAGTAAAATGAATTGGGTCTTTTTATGGCCAGTTGGGCTGGATTTTCTTATGCATTCTCACCCCCTCACTCTCTGCCCTCAGACCACCCCACTCTCCCACCTCCTTGACCACCTCCCACCATTGTCTTGATAGGGAATTTCATGCATTTTGTTGCCTCCTTTTCTCCTCTCAGCATTTTTATGGGCCTAGCTCTCCCTCAGATAGGATCCAAAAAAGTTCCCACCACCTCATGATACCATAGAACTTGACTTCCTTACTAGTTACTAGACAGTAACTTCCAAAGGCTTGGTGGTCATACCAAATGGCTCTTCAGAGCCACCACTTTGGTGTTGTCATTCCCTCTTTATGTTACAAAGAAAGGCTTTGAAGCCAAGGAGAGGTGCCCTCCCTGCCTCTGATTGGTCTGGCTCCAGGAAGTCAGGGTGCTCCTAGGAGAGGCAAGGATTGTGCTGGGCTTCAAAGGACAAGGGGCTCTGGATTATAAGAGTCAACCCCCCACTCACAGGTTGCTGCTGTAGAGAAAAAGCCTCAGTCCTCATCCACAGAAAACTCAGCATGCAATTCAGACTTTGATTCTGGCCCCCAGCTTCACCCTTTCCTTGGTGACCTCAACATTCCCATCCATAAAATATATTATTTTCAGTGACCATGCAGTTCTAATATTCTTTCATTCCAGGAGATAGTCAGTCTGGTCCTAACTCATTTCCTCTCCCTTATCTCTTACTAGGAAAAACAGAGCTGGCCAAGCAGACAGCCAAGTATATGCACAAAGATGCCAAAAAGGTAAGGGCTGGGACCTAGGCCTAATCAGCATGCCATGGAGACCTCGCCACCTCTGCTAGCCCCAAAAATCCTAGGCTCCCTGAATCTGGCAATAGCCGATCAAAACGATGCACTCTGGCCTGGGGAGCAGGTCTCAGCTTTAGCCCCAGCTTGGCCACCAATTGTTCCAGGACTTTGGGCAAGTTATCCAACCCCTTTGTACCTCAGTTTCTTCATCTTTGAAATAGGAAGAATACTCCTTGCCCTTTCTGACTCATGGTGCACTTGGGAGAACCCAGTAAGAGTCATCTATACGACATTTTCAAGCATCTGCTCTGTGCCACGTATTATACTAGTTTCTGATAGTACATTGTTTGTTTAGATACTCTGCCTGCCCTGAGAAACTTAGTATGGAGAGGGAAGCAGCTTTAGAAATATACTATTACTGTTCGATGCCATCAAGGCCATGCTAGAGGGAGTATTGATGTCTGTAGAAGAAAACAAGTAGGAACAAGAGGATACTTGATTGCTTCTCTCCACCCTACATGAGCTTTTAAACAGGATTTCTTATGTCTAAGCTGTGGGTGGTCACAGTCCCCTTTACCCATAACTCAGCCCTGGATTTTCCGTAGGAAAAGGCCATCCTCATCCCCTATTTGTTCAGACTCTGGCTTTCCAAGGCCTGCTCAGTTTGACTTTCTAGGCTGACAGGCAATGCTTTCATACAGAGAGAAATGTCAGAGAGAGCAGTCCTTGGAGACTGCAGAAACGTTTCAACGAAAGCCAAACATCTGCTTTCTACCAGCCTTCTCAGCACGGAGGCTAAGGTCCCCCTGCCCACCGCCAGAGCTTGCCACGACCCTAGATGCCCTTGCCTCATTTCTATGGAAAGTCTCCCCAGCTGAGGCAATGAAGAATTGCTCAGGACTGTGCCAGCCAAACTGCCCCAGCAGCAGAGTTCTGGGCACCTCCTGTCCTGCTTCTAGACTAGCTGCCCCTTTGCCACCTTCCTAAGAGCCTGGCAGCCGCAGAAACAGGGTAGCTCAGGCTGTGTCCTCCTGAGCTGCATCCATGACCTCCTCCTGCATAATAACTGGCTGAAGGCTCCTGGCTCTGCCAGTAGCTATGCTTTGCCTCAACCCAACCCAGAACAGACCCACTTGACAGGCAGGCAGGCAAGAAGCAGTGCATGACATGTTAATATGCTCTAACTGAAATAGCATTTTTTAAGACAATTCATCAGGTTGGCAGCGATTGAAACAATTAGCACTCTGGAAAGGGCCATAAACTAGCAAGACTATTATTAGGGAAGATGCAGTTACGGGCAGGAACCACCTGATTAGGGATGAAGAATTCTGAGTGTTTTAATTTTAATACTGTCAGAAAGGTTAATATTTAATTACAAATTATAATCTCCTTATCCAAGCTGTCTTAATATGTCTTCATACACAGTGGAAGTAAAAGGAAAGTATCTGCTGACTCGCTGGTGTAGAAAGGAGAGGGGGCTTATTTAAATTATGATGATGCAAGTCAGTTTTAGTTGGAGCATCTATTTATTGTAGATGGGGGCACATTTGCATCAGTGCAGGGTGTGCTGATGTCATCTTTCAATATATGCCTCACCTAGGATACACCATCACCCCTTGGAGGCAGTGGGCTGGGTGGTCCGTTCCTTGGCACAGGCTCCAGTTCTTTCTACTGGCCCTCAACAGGTTACTTTACCCCTGTCCATCCTCCTACCCTCCCGAAGCCTGCATTTCTCTTGGCTGAGCTGCCTGGGGCCTCTGAAGATGCCTGCTGGCTAATGCCCCTGTGCTCTGATAGCAAGGAGAACCCCTTATGTGACCTTAATAACTTCCTCTGGCCCTTTTCCACCTCTTGAGTTAGGTCCTCTCCTCAGGCCCCTGGTGAAATTAGGAGAGGAAACGGGGGCCAGTGTTACACAGGAAGGAACTACAGCGCAAAAGGGGGAGGCAGCATGCCCAGGGCCACACAGACAGTGGCAGAACTCGGACTGGAAGCCGAGCTCCCTGGCTGCCGGCCCAGGGCTCTGTCTGCCACCCTGTACCTCAGGTACAGAGTCACAGGACAGAGGAAAAACTAGAAGTACATCGCTGAGTGAATTTCAGACCAGCAGCCGAGCTACAGTAGGCCTGGATTTCAAGCACAACTACCTCCCTGCTAGGCTCTTAGCACCCCATCATCCCCAGCTCTTGGGAGAAGTGCAGCCAGTGAGTGTGCTCTCAGGTGGAACCATGTTCCATGCTAGTAGGAGAGAAGCCCAGGGAGACTGTGGGGAACCCTGGTCTGGGAGGAGAAACAGCACCTGTGAATGCCCTTATAACTCCCTAAATTCTTCCTGAAAAGAAGTGGGTACCCTGCCTGTGTAGACGCACAAATCCCATCCTACCCAGTGTTCAACCCCCCCCCCCCCCCCCGCTAATCATGATCAGGCCTCACCCCAGGGGGCCACTTCCTTGGAAATCACCCCTAGGCCCAGCAATGGTGAGAGAAAGGCTGCGAGCTACATCATGGGTAGCTTTTTAGATGAAATAGGGAAATGTAAATAAATAGAAAGGTTTATTAGTTTAGAAGAAAAGTAAACTAAAAGGGGCATGTGCCCACACACACTTGCAAAGGCGAGGGCACCATGCAGCTCTCTGGGTATCTGTTGCTCCCCTCCATGTCACAATCAGCGTGGACCGCGATGACGTGGAGGGGAGCAACAGCTTGTAGGTGCTCCACGAGGACAGAGACCAAGCCGTGTTCACCATTGTAGCCCCAGTGCCCAGCACACACAGGACGCCCTCAGGAAATGGGGAGTGGACGGGAGGAGAGTGGATGATATGGTAACCAGACCAGTGGAAGCCTGCCTGTAAAAAGACATTCTGAGCCAGATTTAGAAGGGCAGGGAAGTGACTTGGGTTTGTTGAGGTAGGGCATGGAACCACATAGGGAATGAGTGGACTGAAAAGGGGACAAGGAGCCTGGCAGAATATGTCTTGAGACTGGAATACACCTTGGGTTGGTGTGATCTGAAAGCCTAGGAGATATTTGAGGTGCTGCCCTCCTTAATCCTTCCCTGTGCTTCCTGCTTCCGATTGGACTCCTGCTTATTCCCACACAGGGCTTCATCAGGCTGGACATGTCTGAGTTCCAGGAGCGGCATGAGGTGAGTGAGTCCTCGGTGAAGCGTGATTTGGAGGGCCTGTCAATATAGCTACCTGGGCATTTTGATGTGGCTTATGATTTGGGCTGGAGATAATTCCAGTATCCTTGGGATTTGTCCTTTGGGGAAACAGGTGTGTAGGAGGGTCACTGATCTGTTTTGCTTAGGATTTGCTCTGAAGAATAAACATAGAGAAGATCTGTCTGCTCTCCCATCATGGTAGGATTCCTGCCACCCCAGGAGACAGGCAGCCTTAACAGTGTGTATGAAGCCATCTTCCTGTGCATGCTCAATTGGAAACCAAAAGCATGGAAAGGCCTTCCTAACATGTTTCCTTGCTTCCCCCAGGTGGCCAAGTTTATCGGGTCCCCACCAGGCTACATTGGCCACGAGGAGGGTGGCCAGCTGACCAAGAAGCTGAAGCAGTGCCCCAATGCCGTGGTGCTCTTTGATGAGGTGGACAAGGCCCATCCAGATGTGCTTACCATAATGCTGCAGCTGTTTGATGAGGTGAAAGTTAGCCTGGGCTGGAGTGGAAGTAGGGACACCTGGAAGTATGGGGGGCTGTGAACAGTGGGAACCAAGGGCCCAGAGGCCTGTCTGATCTTTCCGCAACTTGCTGCTCCCCCATGTGTACATTTGGGCACTTAGCAGATGTGGTTTTACCCGCTTCCTGGACCAGGGCCCAGGCTGGGCACTCGAGGGAAGACCAGCACTGGTCACGAGTCGAAAATTTCGTCACTGCCCTGGCTTCCTTCCAGAGACACAGAGTGGGACAGAGGTGCCAGGATAGAGAGAGACCTGAACTTTTACAGTAGTTTCAGCTCTGCTTCATCTCTGGGCATTGGGGACCTCGTGACAAACAAAGAGGCTGGATCCAAGATAAGCTCCAAGAACCTTTCTGGCTCATGGAGCCCTTTTCTTTTCAGGAGCTCCAGGTTTGTCACAAACAAAACAGGCTACTCCACTGGTGGAGTGAGTTCTAAATGAGGAGAAGAACCCGCCTTTATTCAGCACATTCTGTGTTCTAGGCTTGTGCTAAAGACTTTACAGATGTTTTCTCTAATCATCACAATAGCCAGGCAAGCCAGAAAGGAGCTCATCTTTTACAGATGAAGAAACTGCAGTTCAGAGAGGTTATAAATGACTTGCCCAAGGCCACAGAGCTACTCTGTGGAGAAGCCAGGATTGGGCTGCAAATACATCTGATCCCAGAGCCCCAGTTCTGCCCTCTGTACCGCTCCTTCCTTTGAGCTGAGGAGGGAGAGCTTATGGTTACAGAGGGGTTGACCTCTGCCCTTTCCAGGGGCCTGCAGAACCGGGATGAAGCTTCCGTTCTGCTCCCATGAAGGGGCTATTTTAGCCAGCACATGGCTAGATAGAGTCCAGCCCACCTTTCCACTTAGCCCCTCTAGCCCTGGGAAAAAAGGGAGGGGTTTTGCTTCCCATGCCACAAGTGCAGTAGATGAGGTACAGGAAGGGAGTCCCCCGGACCAAATAGCACACCAGGTACCAAGCCAGGAAGAACCAAAACCAAATGTGTCCATAGCTGCCCACCACCTTCCCCACCTGTCACAGCGTCCTTGCCCTGCCCCAGTTTTGTTGCTGTCTTCTCGGCCCCTCAGCTACTCCCTGTCCTCAGGCCCCCCACTGAGGAATGAAGGCCAGTCCTTCAAAAGCCACATATTCAGTTACTCTCATCTGGGCTCTGAGACCTCCTGCTCTGTTCCAGCTTCTTGATGGGATTCAGGTAAACAGCTATGCACCAGACCGAACCCTGCCCTCAGGCAGCTCCCTGCCTAGTTAACAGGTAGAAAGGAGACATGATAATTTTGCACTTTATATGCCACACACCGTTCTAAAAAAAATGTACATGTATCAACTCCTTTAATCCTCCCAGCAACCTAGGATAGTTAACAGATGTAACATGTAACAGATGTGGAAACCGAAGTACAGTGAGGAAGTAATTCACCCTTGGCCACACAGCTGGAAAGAGGGGTTCCAGATTCAAACCCAGGCAGCCCAGTTCCAGAGCCTGCAGCTTAAATAATAACTACTGTGCAGCCAGAGCCAAGAGAGAGAGGCAGACCTGCAGTGAGGCATTCACAGGAAGGGAGAGTCCAGCAGCCTGTTTGGCCTCTGACATCCCATCAGAGGCCTCCTTGGCCCAGGAGGAGGGACGGCAGCTGCTGACTGCAATACCGCTGGGTCCACCTGGAAGATGCTACCACCCCCTCAGGGAAGCCCTGTCCACCTCTCCCTGCTGCTGTCACTCCATGGCTGCCTTTGGGAGTTGATAATAATTCCTTTCTGTAGCCCCCACCAGCCTGCTGTAGTTTCTAATGCTTATGCCCTTGGTTCCACCCTGGTTTACTTAGCCAGATTTATGCGTGTATGCTCCTTGAGGACAGGGACCTTGTCTTACTCTGACCATTTCCATTCCCACTTCTCAGGGGAAATGCTCTGTTAACTAACTTAATTCAGTGGTAATTCAGCAAACCTTCCATGGATGGATAAGTGTTAGCCAGGTGAACAGAGAGAAGGGCTGGCAGCAGATACCTAATGTGCAGAGAAACACAGGGGCATGAGGCAGCCAGGTGTATTCAAGGAACCACAGCTGTTCAGTACTGCTCAAATGCAGAGGGAAGTGAACAGAATGGTGGAGATGAGGTGGGTAAGGTAGACGGGGGTTATTTTAATTGGTCCCAGTTAAGGCAAAGGAGCGCAGATTTGTTTGGTGGATCATAAGGAGTCTTGAAAGACTTTAAGCAAGAGAGAAACATGGTCAGGTTTTCACTTTATAAAGATCCTGTAGGCAGTGGTCAAAGAATGGAAAGAAGAGGTGGACAGCAAGGGCACTATTGAAGTGCCCAGGCTAGAGCTGGGGAGGCCTGCTGTAAAGCAGGGCTGTGGGATGAGAACTACCAGGAGGTCGACTGTGCACAGCTTAGTGATTGGGCAGGAGGAGAGAGGGAGGGGCCAAGGGTTTCTGGCCTGGGTGACTGGATGGCTGCTGCTGCCATCAGCTGAGGCAGAGAACACAGGATGAGCAGCAGATTGGCAAGGAAGGTGAGCTGAGGCTTGGAATTGTTGAATGGTGATGCCTGAGGGACAGCCATATGGAGATGTCCAAGGGGCCATTCATTAGTTGGAGAGGTCTGGAGCGTAGGAGAGGTCTGTACTGGAAGTAGAAATTCAGGAATGTCCCAGCACAGAGAGGGTAACGGAAGCCATGGGTAGCGATGATATCTCTCAACTAGAAAGCGTATAGTGTGCAGAGAAGAGAGGGCTAAAACAGAGCCTCGTGACCCATCAGGAAAGAGCCAGAGGGGGAGATGGCAAAGCAAAAGGCTGGTTCAGTGTGGGGCAGAGGGGACACAGACAGAACACAGTCCCTGCCTCAGTGTTCAGAAATGAGTGGGGAAGACCCACAGCAAAAAGCAGTTCAGCCCACTGTGGTGAGTGCTGTGCCAGGAGAAGTAGCAAGTGCCGGAAGTTGTAAGGGCACCTAATCTAGTCTGGGGGCATGAGGGAAGCCCCCCATTCCTACCCAGCCAGTTCTCCCAAGCCTGGGCCCAGAAAAGCAAGAGTCCTAAATGTACTCACCAAAGAGCCAAGCAGAACTAATGCTGATCACATTCCAGGTGACCCCAAAGCTTACAGCACAGGGCTGAAGTCCCAGGAAGAGGCTGGCCCCCCGGGAGCCCATCCTCTGCTCCTCCCTTCAAGGATAGAAGCAGTGGGGAAACAGCCCCCAGGGCCTGGGGTGAGCATTTGTGCCCCATCCGGGATGTGTGCACTGTAGTCATTGCTAGGAGGTAAGACAGTGACGGCTGTCTATTGGGACACATCTTTGGGACACATCTTTATTGCCATGGGCTCTGAGGACAAGAAGACATGAAGTCACCCTTGGGTCAGTCATACACTGCACCTGCTCCCCTCACCCACCTGGGACCCATCCTCAGGCCCAGTTATAAGCAGAGCTTTGATCTCTCGGAATGAAATTGCTGCTGGTTATTGCTCTGGCCAGTATAGCAGTGTGTGCACTCAGTCCTCAGGGATGAGCTCTGCGAACATACAGTGTCATATACACGTGCTTGGGCATGCCACACATTCATGCAGACCTGGTCCCCATTAAGGAGTAGAAGATTCTGTTGTAACTCGTAAGCAGGAAAGCTAATGCAAAAGCTCAAGAACATCCATTTGTGCCCTTGCCTTCCCCTTGTCCCACCCCAAGGCAGGGACGGAAGAGTGACTAGGACCTGGATCACGAGGCCCCTTTTGAATAGACCTCCTTGGAAGTAACACTTTCTGAGAGGCCTGTAAAGTGAGGCTGAAAAACACCCAGTACCATGCCCAGCACACAGTGGGTGCTCAGATAATGTACGTTCCTTCCTCGGTTGCCTCTGAGGACCAGGGTTGGTCTGCCATTGCATTGGCTTTGGAAGCAAGGCCTGGCCATTAGGCCACACCAACAGGGAAAGGGAAACGCTTGAGAAGTACTGGCTACTGGCTGAGGCCGGGGCAGGCAGGAGCTGACAGGCTGAGGTCAGTGACCAATCCCCCAGAGCCGTGTCTTCCAGCCTGGCAGGACCCATTGCTTTGTCTACAACCCACAGGAAATCCCAGGCAGGTCTTCCCACACCTGTCCCAGTTGCTTCTCTCCAACGAGGATCAAAGGATGCAAATTAAATTTGGCAGAATTCTGAGAAAATATTTTTTTATCAAATTTATTGCAGTGACATTGGTTAGTAAAATTATATAGGTTTCAAGTGTACAATTCTATAATACATCATCTATATATTGCATTGTATGTTCATCACCCAAAGTCAATTCTCCTTTAATCACCATATATTTGACCCCCTTTACCTTTTTCTACCACCACTCCTCTACCCTTACTCTCTGGTAACCACTAAACTCTTGTCTGCGTCTATAACTTTTTGTTTGTTTGTCTTGTTTGTTTGTTGCTTTCAGTTTTATATCCCACATGAGTGAAATCATATGGTTCTCAACTTTGTCAGACTTACTTCACTTAGCGTGATACTCTCAAGATTCATCCATGTTATTTGCAAATGGCAGCATTTCATCTTTTCTTATGGCAGAGTAATATTCCATTGTATATATACCACATCTTCTTTATCCAATCATCTATTGAAGGACTCTTTGGTTGTTTCCATGTCTTGGCCATCATAAATAATGCTGCAGTGAACATAGAGGTACATAAATCTTTACGGATAAATGGTTTCAGATTGTTTGGGTAGATACCCAAAAGAGGAATTGCTGGGTCATATGGTAATTCTATTCTTAATTTTTTGAGGAACCTCCATACTGTTTTCCATAGTGGCTGCACCAGTCTACATTCCCACCAGCAGTGTATAAGGGTTCCTTTGTCTCCACAGCCTTTCCAACACTTGTTATTACTTGTCTTGTTGATAATTGCCATTCTAACAGGTATCTCATTGTGGTTTTCATTTGCATTTCCCTAATAGCTAGTGAAGTTGAGCATTTTTTCATATATCTGTTGGCCATCTGTATGTCTTCTTAGAAGTGTCTGTTCAGGCCCTCTGCCCATTTTTTTTTTCTTTTTCTTTTTCTTTTTTTTTTTTAAAGATTTTTATTGGGGAATTGGGGGGATGGGAACAATGCTGGGGAATTGGGGGAAGGGGAACAGACAAGTTGCTGTCGTTTTTTTTGTTCTTCAATCTAGTTGTGGAGGACGCCGCTTCACTGGCCCAAGTTGG
>NW_017731985.1:145805-191347 GCF_001890085.2 Hipposideros armiger
GACTCATGGCAGCCCAGCTCCAGGTTGAGCCGTTGTCCAGCATCTTAGCTGTGGAGGGCAGTGTCACTGGCCCTCATATGTGGGATCCGAACCGGGGCCCTCCGGCATCCCAAGCGAGCCCCCAACCATCGCGCCACTCGGCCGGCCCCCTCTGCCCATTTTTTAATTGGATTGTTTTCTTGTTGAGTTGGAAAATGTTATTTAGGGGAAGAAAATTGCATGGAGCCTTATTTACCCAGCACTGTTGATATGACCTCAGAAGGCTGGTGCAAAGGGAAGGGGATGGGCTCTGGGGTTAAACAGTTTGAGCCTCAGCTGTAGTATTTTCTAACTATGAGACCTTGAATGAGTT
This sequence comes from Hipposideros armiger, assembly GCF_001890085.2. Lineage (NCBI taxonomy): Eukaryota > Metazoa > Chordata > Mammalia > Chiroptera > Hipposideridae > Hipposideros > Hipposideros armiger. Next base: position 146,158 of record NW_017731985.1, read on the forward strand.
TCTTAACCTCTCTCAGCCTCAGTTTCTCTGTAGAGGTTGTGAGGATTCAGTCATTCAGCAAGCATGTGCTGAACACCTACTATGTGCCAAACACTATTCTAGGACCCATTGAGAACAAGACCCAGCCCCCGCTCCTTCTTGGAGCTTCTAGCGGGCAGCATGCAGTAGTGCATGGGAAGCACTAAATAGGACACTATGATGGAAGTGCCCATAGGTGTCCACTCCATCAGTTCCTCTCAATGAGGCTCTGAACATTACTTTTGTTTTAAATGACTGCAAAGTGTCGTCATACAGTGATAGCCTTGAGGTTTGTCGAGTGGGTAGAACTCCTTGCCGTTGAACTGAATGGCCCCAGATGGCTATACTTTTCTCACTCTTCTGTCTCTTCCCTCTGCTGTTGCTCCTTTTCTCTTTCCATGGTGCATCTGTGTCCACTATAGATGCTTTCTTCTATGTCACTTCTAGAAAGAGCTAAAGATTCCAAGGAAACTTCCCCAGTTGGTTAATGGAGGAGCCGTATTTTCTATCCTCTGTCAGGCCAGAGAATAGCTACAAAGATGCAGAGATTATATCTGTTTCAGTTTACTTTGATCCAACAAATATATAAGTGTTAGCTATAGTAATAACAGTTCAGAGCATTTGCACAGCTTAGTTAACTAAAGATCTTTCTCGAGTATGACCATATCTAGTCCTCACAGTGGCCTGGTAAAACTTTTACAGCAACCTGGGCTTCCCTTATCATAACACTTAGCCCACTGAATTGTCTTTGCTGGTTTCCTGAGTGTCACCCCTCTAGACTGGGAGCCTGTCAAAGGCTCAGTGAGTCACCAGTATGCCAACACAGTCTGGACCAGAGTAGGCTTCCAAGAAAGTGTGTTGGATGCATGCATGTGAAATCAGGCTGACTTCTGGGTGCCAGGGATGAATAGGTGCCCTGATTGGTGACACACAGCAGGTACTTTCTTGCCTGGAGGCGCTCTCAGTAGATGAAGCAGTTGCAGCCCAGGGTACTGAGCACTGCAGCTGAGGTGTGAGAACAGTGCTCAGAGAACCCAGAGGAGCAGGCAGCTGATAGCCAGGGGTGCGGGAGGCACAGAGGTTCTGGAGAGAGCTCCTGGAAGAGGTGCCCAGTTTTAAAGCTCCCTGACCATGCAGTCACTGTTCTTTCCCAGGGCCGGCTGACAGATGGAAAAGGGAAGACCATCGACTGCAAGGACGCCATCTTCATCATGACCTCCAACGTGGCCAGCGACGAGATCGCACAGCACGCACTGCAACTGAGGCAGGAAGCTTTGGAGATGAGCCACAGCCGTATCGCCGAGAACCTTGGTATGGCATATGGCCTGAGCTGTCGGCAACTGGGCAAGTGCCTAGGCCACCAGCACATCTCCTGGGGGCAAGGATGGCATTGGGGCACCAGGCCTTGGTGAGGGTCCAGGTAGGCAGTTTTGTCCATAGCTGGCAGTGACCAGACACCAGGCACCATACCAGATAGTGGAGAGATACCGTGCCCTCACTTCCTCAAGAAAGTGACAGGAGGGTTGCAGACAGATGAATGCATAGAGCCACCCCAGGGTGAGGGGCCAGGAAGGGGCTAGGTCTTTAGGGACTGAAGAGATGCATACTCAACAGGTAGAGATGCTTTGGTGCAGTGAGGGGACAGCTGATCAGAAATTATAAGGAGATGGATACAGCCTTTTTCAGCCAGGGAGGCTTCCTGTGTAGACAGGCTGGAGAGTGCTGGAAAGGAGGAGTGCATCAGGGAGAAGGCCACATCTGTCAGCCTTCCATTTGGAATTGAACCCTGCAGCCCCCTTCTTCCAAGTTAGAACTCAAGTCTTGGCCCTGACTCTCCTCCCCTCCCCTTCCCCTCCCTCACACAGCTTCCACCCTAAGGTCCCCCGGGTTTTGTAGCACATGAGAGCTAAAAGGGCCTCAGAAAGTACCCAGTCCATTCCTCTCATTGTTCAGATAAGAAGACCAGGCCAAGGCACAGAGAGCCTGAGATGTTGACCAGGATCACACAGACCATCAGGGGCAGGACCAGGGCTCTTCATGGATAGGCCAAAGGGCAGGCACAGTTCCCAAAGCCCCCTGTGGCAATAGGCAGTTTATGATTCTGTCTCCACAGGGGATGTCCAGATTAATGACAAGATCACCATCTCAAAGAACTTCAAGGAGAATGTGATCCGCCCCATCTTGAAAGTAAGAGGTCTTTGTCCTTCCTGATGGAACCTCAGATGGAGGGGATTCCCTTAGCCATCCTAAAGCTATGGAAGCCCCGTATCTTTCCCATTGGGGTTCAGTAATTGCCTTTATCCCTATCTGAGTCACTGAGTTTACCCCACTCCTTACCTGGCCCCATAGGCTCACTTCCGGAGGGATGAGTTTCTGGGACGAATCAATGAAATCGTCTACTTCCTCCCCTTCTGCCACTCGGAGCTCATCCAGCTAGTCAACAAGGAACTGAACTTCTGGGCCAAGCGAGTAAGAGTGGGGTCTGCCCATGGGTTGGGGGGGACATCTGCCCACTGGGAACACCACCTTCCAAAAGGTGGAGCACAGTGGTGTGAGGCCAGTGGCCCTGGGGCACACAACCTCTCACTGACCCAGGCCTCAGGCATGAGTGGTGAGAGGTGGAAAGTGCTGAGCCACATGCAGGCGTGCTCCTGTCTGACCTTTCACAGGCCAAGCAAAGGCACAACATCACACTGCTCTGGGACCGCGAGGTGGCAGACGTGTTGGTCGACGGCTACAACGTGCACTATGGAGCCCGCTCCATCAAGCATGAGGTGAGCACAGCGGCCTGAGAGAAGTGAGGCGCCCCCTCATCTCCCTTCCCAGAGCCCCCAGACCCAACCCCTGGGCTCCAAGTCTGGAATTGTTCATTCCCAGAGCAGATGCCCCTTGAGAACACAAAACACAAGATGATCAAGTCAAACCCCTTTCCAGAGAGTAACCAAGTATGAACCCCTTCCAGATGGGAAACTGAGTTGGGAACCTCAGAAACTGACATCATTGAGTCGTTAGCACAGTCCTGCAAGCTGTGTGTTATTAGACCTTTGCAGATGAGAAAACTGAAGCTCATTGTAAGTACTTGTCCCAGCAGTAAGTGACAGAGCCTGGCCTCCATGCTCAGGCCACAGGCCGGCCCAGGCCTTGGCAGTGATGACCACTTCACTCTCCACCTGCAGGTAGAGCGCCGTGTGGTGAACCAGCTAGCGGCTGCCTATGAGCAGGACCTACTGCCAGGGGGCTGTACACTGCGCATCACTGTGGAGGACTCAGACAAGCAGCTGCTCAAGAGTCCTGAGCTGCCCTCACCCCAGGCTGAGAAGCGTCCACCCAAGCTGCGGCTGGAGATCATTGATAAGGACAGCAAAACCCACAAACTGGACATCCGGGCACCACTACACCCTGAGAAGGTGTGCCACACCCTCTAGCTACCTGCATATACGTGCCCTCAGCCTCCAATAAAGGCCCCTCGGCTGTGGCATCACTACTGACCTACCTTCCCCTCATACCTCTCACTCCTCTCCACCCAGCCTAAGGCCTCTTACCTCCTCACAGCCCCTGCAAAACCCCTCCTTAGCTTCAGAGCCCAGAGCAGAAGTGTTGCCCACCCCTGGCCCCCTCGTTGTGGGTCCAAAACTTGCTAACAAGTCTCCAAGAGGGAGGTCCCTTGTCTCTGCCCTTCAGCATGATCCCCGTGCCCCATAGTCTCTGGAACATTGTCGTGTTCCCTGGAAGCTCAGAAGTATGGCAGCTAAGAACAGATCTGGCTGGAAGAAGACAGGGACCAGACTGACCCGCCACCCTCTGCTGGCTTCATGCAACTGAGCCCCCAGATTGTCTCCATAGAGAGTAGAGAAAGAGTGCAGAGGCCTGGACATAGAAGTTCTGCAGTTTAGGCTGTAGCTACCTCTTCCCCATGCCCTAAAATTCCAAGGGAAAGGGACCCATAGAATCCTTCCACTTCCCACTGCTATATCATAGCTCCTGCTCCTCCTCACCCCATGTTCTGAGCTCAGGCCAGCATAGGACACCTCTAGGAGGAAGGCTGACTGGGCCACTCCACCAGCCTACTCTGGAACTGGACAGTAGTACCACAAGACCGAGCAAGTTAAGTTCTTTGGGGCCTCCTTCAGGGGACTAACAGCATAGATGTTGGGGAGCTGTAGGGAGAGATAGGTGGCCATGAAGTCTGCCTCAGCCCTGTCTCTACTGTCCCAGCTAAGTTAGCCTGGAATAAGCAGCTCCCCCGTGCAGCCTCCATGTTTTAACCTCAGCTTAGGAAGGCACAGCAAGGCCTGGTGCGTTCTTGGGCAGCATCTGCAGTAGCTTCTACCGTGGATATCACCTCGTCACCTTCCCCCTGCAGGGCCGTTTTGGAACTCTTTTTCGGTGTTAGCTCATCTGTTTCAGGAAGCAGAAGATGGGGCAGTATTCAAAGTCTGTTGGGTGATGGAAGAATGCCATAATATGGTGGGTATAAGGCAGTCAGCAGTCAGGGCGCGGGCTCCAGCAGAGGCTCCAGCAGTCACCAGCCGGCCCCTCAAGGAGCCGTGTCTGCTTTTCCCTACCTCAGTTGCGTCTATTTTATTTTTCTTCTTGTCTTGTAATAATGTGAGACTTACAGAAAGTTGCAAAAATAGGAGAGTTCCCATAAACCTTTCACCTAGCTTCTCCTAATATTAACATCTTACAAAACCATGGTATAATTATTAAAATCAGGAAATTAATAGTCCTACTAATTAATCTGTAGACATTCAAATTTGGCCAGTTGTCCCATTGATGTTCCTTTTCTGGTCCAGGATCTAACCTAGGATTCGCGGTGCATTTTATTGTCATGTTTCCTTCCTCTCCTTCAGCATGTGATAGTTCCTCCATCTTTCTTTGCCTTTCATGACCTTGACACTTTTGAAATGTCCAGGCTGGTTATTTTGTGGAATGTCCCTCACTTTGGGTTCAACTACTGTTTTTACATGATTAGATTGAGATTCTGCACTTTTGGCAGGACTGCCCCTGATGCTGATCCCTTCTCAGTGCCTCATAGCAGGGGATAAAGTTAACTTTGATCACATGGCTGAGATGTATGTGTCGAGTTTCTCCACTATCAAATTACAAATTTCTCCTTTGAAATTACTAAGACTCTTATGGGGAGATACTTGGAAGTTGTGCACATATCTTATTTACCCTTAGAATTTTACCCACTGATTTTAGCGTCCTCCAGTGGTTTTTGCTTAAGCAAGTATTAATGTTCTATTTGCCTAACGATGGCTTTGTGTTTCCTTATTCCATCTATATTTATTAATTGGTATTCTACTGCAAGGAAGACCTGTCTCTTTTTCTCCATTTATTCAATAATTTATATCAGTATTAACTAATGGATATTTGTTTTCTTCTATGGGTTATAATCTAATACTAATAGTTTATTTTGTTGCTCTTTTTGGCCTACATTTGGCCATTGGGAACTCTTTCAAGTTGGCTCCTTTGTTCTTTCAACATTGCCCCCCCCTTTTTTTTTCTTTAAGCACTGTCTTACTTTCTCGCACCACAAGATGTTCACTCATATTTTTCCTGTCTCAGCTCTGACATGAGCCATTTGTTCAAACAACACCTGGTTCCTTTTATTTGAGAATGGCACTTAGAAACCAAGATCTGGGCACTAGGTGTATTCATTGCTACTGGAGTGTCATTGCCTCTAGGCCCTTTCAGCACAGAGCTAGGAAATATACGTGTGTATGTTAACATATCACATATATCTGAATTTATTATTCTGTCTATCTGTATATTATCAAAAACCATAAGTTCTTATTGATACCTGCAGTTCCAATACAATGCCATAGGATTTGTGACTGCCATTATTATGATTTTACTATACTTTTTCTGCTTTTCCTCTCCTGTTATCTGTTTTTTTCTTTCACTCTTACACAGATTTCTCTTAGAGGCTCTGATTAAGTCAGTCAGTGGCCATCCTGTGTGGAACATTCCTATTGGATAATGTTCAATTTTTTTTTTCTTCTTTTCTTTTGCCTGGCTGTCAGTCCTTTGGTTCAATTAACTGGCCAGGAGCAGCAGGCATGTAACTCAAAACCAGATAATTTTTATACAAGAAAACTCAATAGCCACCTTTCTGAAAGGAGGGTAGGGGACTCAGATTCTGAGGAACTTAAATATCACTTCTTCTAGGGATTCTTAGCTAGACCTCCTAGGTGATGTTGGACCATACTTCCATACATCCTAGGCAATACTAGGTAATACAAGTAATACTTACATTACTTGTTCTATGTCTGTCTTTGTCACTGGAATGTAAGCTCCAAGAGGACAGATACCCAATTGTTCAGTTCACTGTCCTATTCATGGAACTTGGCATAGTGCCTGCACATGGTGGCTACTCCAGGTATTGGGATGAGTGGCAGGCCCTGCAGCACAGATCTTCACAGTAAGTCCCAGCACAGAGAGGTATTAGTTTGTTCACTGAGCACAGATTTATTTATCATGTGCTTGTGGCTAGGCAAGAGGACTTGCCAGTATTGGACCCTTGAGTACATAGATGTAGGTACCTAGTTGAGTATGTTGGAATGCATAAGGCTGGACTTGGAAATACAGTTAGGCTGTATTGTTCGAAAAGAAAAACTCAAAGATGCATAGTGATTGTTTTAGAAATTTAGAAAACAAACGCATTTAAACCATAAGAAAACAGGAAATGGACTAATAAAGTTAATAAAGTAGGAAACTAAAAAAAAAAGCGTAAATAGAAAAATGATTCTTTGAAAACACCAATAAAATAGATAAAACCTTTTCAGCCTAATAAAAGGAAAAAGAGCAAAAAAAAAAAAAACAAGATTAGGAATGAGAAATCAGACATAACTGTGTGTGTGTGTGTGTGTGTGTGTATATATATATATATATATATATATATATATATATGGAAGAATTTTAAATAATTTTAGTAGTACTCTATGGAAACAAATTTGAAAACAGCAAATAATTTCCTAGCAAACACTGACCCAAGAAATAATTTGAATAGACAAATTACCAAAGAAGAAATTGGAAAGATGATTAAAATTTTATCCTTTTAGAAGATTGTATTCTATTTAAACTTTTTTATTGACCTATATATGGAAAAATGCACAAATCATAAGTATGCAGTTCAGTGAATTATCACAAAGTGAACAAAGACCACTGTGGCAATCACTTATCCCCAAAAATAGATGAGTTGTAATTTTTAATTATTATATAAACTGCTTCAGACCGTGGGAAAAGATGAAAAGATGCTCAGCTGATTTTTAAAGGTCATTGTACCATTAATACTCAAATGAGATAAAATGCTGAAAAGAATACCATAGCCTAACCTCACCTGTGACTATAGATGCACAAATCCCAAAGAAAAGAAAGTCGAATTGTACACTGTGATCACATAAGGTTTATTTCAGCTATCCAAGCCTCAGTATCAGGAAATTTAATATAATCCACTACATTAAGAATTTAAAGATTATTTAAATGATTATAGATTATTATAAATATTAATTTTCTTATTTTGATAATATTATGTAAGAAAATTTCCTTGGTTTTTGAAAATATACATTGAAGTATTCAGAGATAAAGGTAAAGATAACTTGCAGATGTCTCAGAAAACTTCTAAATTATATATATGCATGCACAGATATATAAACCAGGGGTGCCAAAAAATGTATACAAGTGGACACTTTGGTCAACACTGCTCAAGCAGAAGTTCGCCATAATCAGAAGTACCTGGACGCTGATGGTAACCACTTTGAGCACCTCTTGTAATTGCAGAAGTCAAATGTGACTTCTATTCATCTTTTCTTATTGGGATATATTAAGCATTACAATTTTAATACAGTTTTTTCCTTTCTTAAAATGTGTATACATTTTTGTTGACACCCTCTGTATGTATATACACACATACATATATACACACAGAATGGTAAAACGAAAGTAAAGTACTAACATCTGGGAAATCTAAGTAAAGGGTATACAGGAACTCTTCGTCTTGGTTTTGCAACTTTTCTGTAAGTAAAATTATTTCAAAATAAAGTTTTTTAAATAAAAGGAGATAAATTTTATCAGTATATGCTGAAAAAGCATTTGATAAAATGTTACAGCTTTAAATATGATTTGATGAAATTAAAACTAAAAGAAACTATGCATCACGAACCAATAGCAAACATTTTTTAATTGTAAATACTAAAGCTATTTCTGTTAAAGTCTGAAATAAGACAAGAGTCAACATTGCTTTAAAAATGTAGGTGAAAGCAATTAAGCAAGAAAACTAAATAATGGATATAAATATTGGAAAATAATAAATTATCTTGTTTTGCCAATATATGACTGTATTTAAGAAATCTACAAGGCTATAGTAAAACCTGTTCGCATTAATAAGGAAATCTGGTAAGGATCTAAATAAAAGATAAATGTACAAAAATCAACGTTTTTTTAATTCTAGCAATAATCAACTAGAAACAACAAAGGGGAAGCATTTCTTTCATAATTGCAACAAATAGGTATATATATTTTCTCATATATATTGGGTTGTCGGAAAAGTCATGACGCATTTTTGCAACAAGAAAACAAAAAAAATATGTCATGACTTTTCTGACAACCCAATACATAAAATACTTCTGGAAAAATTTTTAAAAATATTTTTGGAAGAGAGGAATTGGGTAGGGAGAGGATAACAATGGAAGGGAAAATTCACTATATACATATTTACACTTTTTTTTTTTTTAAGATTTTTATTGGGGAATTGGAGGGATGGGAACAGTGCTAGGGAATTGGGGGAAGGGGAACAGACAATTTGCTGTCATTTTGTTCTTCAGTCTAGTTGTGGAGGACGTTGCTTCACTGGCCCAAGTTGGCACCATCATTGCGCTCTTCCTAGGCGAGGCAGATCAGTCGCCGGCTTCTGGACGGCCGCTCACTGTGGCTGCTGGCCGCTCACACTGGCTGCTGGCTACACACGGTAGCCCATGGCAACCCACTGCCAAAGGGGCTGCAGCCTACGCCGTCGCCGGCAGCTCACAGCAACCCAGCTCCAGGTTGAGCTGTTGTTCAGCATCTTAGCTGTGTAAGGCAGTGTCACTGGCCCTCCTATGTGGGATCCGAACCGGTGCCCTCTGGCGTCCCAAGCCAGTTCTTAACCATTGCGCCACTCAGCTGGCCCCATATTTACACTTTTAAATGTTGAATCATATTAATGTGTTGCCTATTCAAAACTATATAATACTAAATTTAACAAGAGAAAATAAAATTGAAGGGCTTAAAACAAGATCTGACAAAAAGACATACCAGATTCTTGGAAAGGATGACTTAATATCATTAAAATGTCAATATGTAATTCAATGCAAACCTAATTAGACTCAACAGCATTTTTTTAATTTAATAAAATTAATTAAAGTCATGTTACACTATAGTATCCAGAGGTGAAGCCTTATGGAGCTATTGTTTTCTGGATCTAGGCTTTCAGGAGATACAAGCTACTACTACTGTCAGTTACTACAATCCCATCTTGATACTATGCAAATTAGAAAATAAGTAAATTTAGCTACCAGCCGCATAGACACTACATACAATTATAAGAGAAAAGAAAGAGGAGTTATTGTCTGACTAGAGGGTAGACTATGTGGATGTGGAGAAGAGAAAGTGGAAAATTAAAGAGACAAGTTTTCTGATTTCATAGTGCCTTGAATGGCATGCTAAGGGAATGAAATGACCATATTTGTGTTTTAAAAAGATCCTTTGATTGCATTATGCAGAATGGTTTGGAGTGACAGCTGACCAATATACAACAGAAGGAGTAATTCAAGGCAAACTTCCTTACCACCTCAAGTATAAAAAATATTGAATGTGTAACCAAGGGGCGTAAAAAACAGAACAACACACAACTGGACTTGAAACTAAAATATGGGAAATCCCAAAGTGCCAGACATGAATGGGAACCCAGAATTCAGAGGGTGTGTGAGAGAAGGAGGTCAAGGAGTTCATAGAGACTTGGGACCAAGATGTAAGCTGAGTGCTAGGGCTTCAACATGGAGACAGGAGTCTCAAAGGATCGCTTCCTTGTGAGATGAAGACTAGAAAAGCACTGCTCAGGGGCCTGGGAATCAGGAAAGTGCAAGAAAATCTTTCATCACTTAGGGATGTAAGTAGGAAGAGTCACGAAGAGTGTGGTCCAAATTCACAATACCCAAATGTTACTAGAAAGTCAAGATGAAAAACTAACAAAAAGCTGGTCCTGGGCCAATGAAACTTATTGTATCCCATAGAAGCAAACAAAACTATTTTGTAAGGATATTCCTGTCTTCAAGTTTTCACAAAGAAACCTGTGGAAAAACAAGTCCTATTAAAAATGAGCTAACAGGGAAAACTTACCCCCCACCAAAAAAAAAAAAAAAGGAGGAAGGAAGAAAGGAAACCACCATGAAGAAAAGGCAAGTCAGCAGATGGAACAAATGGGAGAATTTGCACTCTGAGAATTGTAATAAAAGAACCTGAATCTAAAAGAAATGTGTTTAAAATGTTCAGAGAAATAAAGGGAAGACTACAAACCATAAGGAAAGAAAGAATAGTATGAAAAAAGTTAGGTGAATTTGAAAAAAACATTCTGGGTGGTTTTCTCAGATTTATTTCAACAATTTTTCAATTGTGATCCTAATTGATTTAGGTATTAAGATACCAGGACACCTAAGGACTCAGATTCTTAAAGAACAAAGATTTGGGTCACCCATTGGGCAAAGAACCCTAAGGAGCTAAGAAACTGATTAGGACAAGGGGAATATGGAATTGGTAGGGAGGAAGGAAATCATCAATGTGCAGGGCCATGATCAGTTGCACAAATAATGAATGTAGCCTCACCACAGTCCCATAACTGTTTGTCCACCATCCTCTTAAGTGTCATTCAAGTCTAATCCCACCATGCCTCAGTTTTCCCAAGAGGTCTGAACTTCAGTGGTCACCCACCACCACGTCACATACTGCTCCCTTTCCCAACTCTTCTGCTGTGCACTTACCTTCGATAGTCAGCAAAGTCTTCTATGTAAGCACCTTCTTACCAGCAAGTTTACTTCATCTCTTCACCTTTACTGTCCTCTAATGTCATTGCTTATTCTGGCTCTTCCCTAAGATGCGCCTTCCCTGTAGCTCTCTTAGGCAGCTGTCAGACCCAGGAAGTGAGTCCCCCACTACCTCTCCATGATTACTTCTCACCCTTGCAGCTTTTGTTTGTTTTTTAATTTAGCAGTTTGACTCCAGCCCTTTTGTTGCCTTACCTATCTCTCAAGGACTGTCCCTCATTCAAGGAAGATTTTAGCCCTTGTATCACTTTTTTCCCCCAGCACATGCCATCATTCTCGGTGGCTTCAGCCTCCCATGAATGACTTACACAGCACCCTGCTTTCCTCACATTTAATGAACCTTTCCTGCCCCTGCCCACCTCAGTCACTTATGTCATGGTCACATCCTAAATCTTATCAACAGTAACAGCACTTCCTCCAAAACCCCCACCCTTCTCTGGCCAGTCTGCCATCCAGAGTAAAGGAAGAATTTTCACAACTCAGCAATAAAAAGCCTACTTTAAAAATGGGAAAGGGTATGAATAGACACTTCAAAGAAGATATAAAAATGGTCAGTAAGGCATCTGTTAGCCATCAAGGAAATGCAAATCAAAACCCCAATGAGATATCACTACACACCCACCAGATTGGCTATAATAAAAAAGATAGACAATAACAAGTGTCAATGAGGATGTGGAGAAATTGGGAATGTAAAACGATGCACCCACTTTGGAAAAGAGCCTAGCAGTCCCTCAAAAGATTAAACATAGTTTCCATATGTCCCAGCAATGGACATATAATTCCTCTGCTAAGTATATATCTAAGAGACATGAAAATATAACCAACACAAAAACTTGTTACTTGAATGTTAAAAAAAAAAAAAGCCAAAAGTAGAAAACCTAAATGTCCACCGACAGATGAGTAGATAAACAAGCTGTGGTCTATCCATACAATGGAGTATTACCCAGCCACAAAAAGAAACACCGATTCATGCTACAACATGGATAAAACTTGAAAACATGCTAAATGAAAGAAGGCAGTTACAAAAGAGCACATGTTATGATTCCATTTGTATAAAAATGTCCAGATAGCCTACTCCATAGTGACAAAGATTAGTAATGGTTGCCAGGGGCTGGGGAAGAGGGGAGTGGGCATGACTGATGATGGGTAGGGGAGTTCTTTTCGGAGTAAGGACAATGTGCTGGAATTATATAGTGGTAACGGTTACACAACTCTGTGCAACCACTGAATTGTACGCATTAAAGGGTGAGTTTTATGATGTAAATTGTCTCAATTTTTATATCAAAAAATATATCTCAATTTAAAGGAAAGATCCATTAGAAAGTAGGTTTTTTTAATGTATCAAAGTTAAATGTCAAGAGAATGGGAAGATAAGACATAAACTGGGAGAAAATATTTGCAAAACACATGTCTGATAAAGGACTGGTATCCAAACTATACAAAGAACCTTTAAAACTCTAAGAAAATGAACCTCCAGATTACAAAATGGGCAAAAGATCTGAGCAGACACCTCTTCAAAGAAGAGATACAGATGGTAAGTAAGCATATGAAAAGATGCTCAATATATGTCATTAGGGAATTGCAAATTAAAATGAGATACCACTACACTCCTATTGGAAAAGCCAAAATGAGAAACACTGACAACACAAATGCTGGTGAGGGCATGGAGCAAAAAGAACTCTCATAGGAATGCAACACGATACAGCCATTTTGGAAGACAGTTGGACAGTTTCTTAGAAAACTAACCATACTTGCACCATATGATCCTGCAATCATGCTCCTTGGTATTTACCAAAAATGTTGAAAACATGTCCACACAAAAATCTGCACACAAATGTTTATAGCAGCTTTATTTATAATATCCAAAACTTGGAAGCAACCAAGATATTCTCAATAGGCAAAGGGATAAGCAAACTGATACACTCAGACAGTAGAATATTATGCAATGCTAAAAAGAAATGAGCTATCAAGCTATGAAAAGACATGGCAAAACCGTAAACTCATATTGCTAAGTGAAAGAAGGCAATCTGAAAAGGCTACATACTATATGTTCCCAACTATATGGTTCTGGAAGAGGCAAAACTATGAAGACAGTAAAAAATATCAGTGGTTGCCAGGAGCCTGAGGGGGTGCAGATGAATAGGTGGAGCACAGGATTTTTAGGGCAGTGAAACTATTCTGTATGATAGATAATAGGGGTACATGTCACATTTGTCAAAATCCATGGAATGTACAACACAGAGTGAACCCTATGTAAACTATGGGGGAGGGGAGTGTCTCAGGGGGGGTGGGGATGGTATGTGAGAACTCTACTTTCCACTCGATTTTACTATGAACTTAAAGCTGCTCTAAAAAATGAAGATTAATTTTTAAAAGTTAAACTATGTTCTAATAAAGCTGTATCAAAGAGGTCAAGGTTCGTATTTTATCAGGTTAGAATTACAAAACTGGTTTATCTGGGCATACTCAGACACAAAATAGATGTTTACCAGGTGCTTGCTGGAAGAGCAAATCAGTAAGCTTTCTATGGCATAATTTCATGATTTGAGTTTCTATCTTTGATAGTTTCTCCCCATTACAGTAACTTCTCACCCAACTGGCTTTTTCTGTGGCAGTTAAATATATAATTATACATTAAAACCTTGGATTGAGAATAACGTGGTTTGTGAGTGTTCCGCAAAACGAGCAAACATTTCTAATACATTTTAACGTGATAAACGAGCGATGTCTTGCAATATGAGTAGTTTGTTTCCAGAACGAATTATGCTCTCAAACCAAGGTATTACTATAATTTCATGATGACTAAAGCATAACAGTTTGAAGTCCTCAGAATGTGGCAGTTAGTGTCCCCAGAGTAATCTAAGAGTTAGGCAGAGCAACACTGTCTTGTACGATCTAGGTCTCAGAAGTAGCACACCATTATCTCCACCATTCTCTCTTCATTAGAAATGAGTCTATGGAGGTGCCTCAAAAAATTAAAATAGAACTACCACACAATCCAGCAGTTCCACTTCTGGGTATTTATCCAAAGAAAACAAAAAAACTCTAACTCAAAAAGATATATGCATCCCCCATGTTCACTGCAGCATTATTTACAACAGCCAAGATCTGGAAACAAGTGTCCATCAATGGATGAATGGATAAAGTGTGTGTACACACACACACACACACACACACACACAATTCTGACACGTTCACAAACACCACTGTGAGCTTACATTGGCAGCACTGTACGAACAGCTTGGTAAGGTTTCATAACCTTTGTATATCAGTGTCACAGCTATGTTTGTGTCGATGTGTGGTGGTGTCTTGCTGAGTGGCATTCATTATTGTTGCGTGTTTTTGTGTGCCATCGGGGGGGAATGGCTGAGATTGAATTAGAGCAATGAACAAACACGAAATTTCTTGTTAAATTTGGCAAGAATGGAAGTGAAATCAGGAACATGTTAGTCCACGTTTATGGGGATAATGCAATGAAGAAAATGTTGGTGGCTGAGTAGCTCAGTTGGTTAAGAGCTTGCTCAAAGGTTTGAGCTCTGAGCAACAGCAGTTTGAGTCCGGCCCAAGCTGAGCTGCCGCTGAGCTGCCAACAGGTGGCAGGATGGCTCAGCTAAAAAAAAGAAAAAAAGAAAATGTCAGTGTACAGATGGATTAAACATTTTTCTGAGAGGAGAGAATGTGTCACTGAAGAGAGGTCAGGGCGACCAGATGAGCAGAACTGATGAAAACATTGCAAAAATTCGTCGAATTGTGCATCAGAATTATCGGTTGACTGTGAGAAGCACAGCAGACCAAGTAACCATTAATAGAGAAACAGGAAAATCTTAACTGAAAATCTTGGCATGAGAAAGGTGTGTGCAAAAATGGTCCCAAAGGAGCTCACCGATGAACAAAAGCAAAGGAGAGTTGAAGTTTGCCAAGACCTTTTGGAGAGGCAAGACAATGTTTTGGGCCATGTTATCACTGGAAATGAAACATGGGTGTACCAACACAACCCTGAAACAAAGCATCAAAGTGCTCAATGGAAGTCAGCCAATTCTTCACAACCAAAAAAGTTCCATCAGTCCAAATCAAGAGTCAAAACGATGTTGGTAACCTTTATTTTTTTAAGATTTTATTGGGGAATTGGGGGAAGGGAACAGACAAGTTGCTGTCCTTTTGTTCTTCAGTTTAGTTGTGAAGGATGTCACTTCACTGGCCCATGTTGGTATTATCATTGTGCTCTTCCCGGGTGAGGCAGTCATTCGCCAGCCATTGAACAGCCACTCACGACGGCTCACAACAGCTCATGAAAGCTCATGCCTGCTGCCAGTCAGCCTCACTGCAGCCTACGCCATTGCCGGTGACTCAGGGCAGCCCAGCTCCAGGTCAAGCTGCTGTTCACCATTTTAGCTGTAGAGGGCACAGCGTCACTGGCCCATGTGGGATCCGTACTGGTGCCCTGTTGCTCAGAGCTGGTGTCTCAAGCCAACTCCTAACCAACGCGCCACTCGGCCAGCCCAGTTGGTAACCTTTCTTTATATCAGAGGGATTATTCATTATGAATTTGCACCAACTGGACAGTTAACCAAGCTTACTATCTGGAATTGCTGAAAAGACTGCATGAAAAAGTTAGATGACCTGAACTTTTCGCCAACAATTCATGGCTCTTGTATCACGACAATGCACCAGTTCACACAGCACTGTGAGGGAGTTTTTAGCCAGTAAACAAATAACTGTATTGGAACACCCTCCCTACTCACCTGATCTGGCCCCCAATGACTTCTTGCTTTAGACCTGACAATCAAGGAAATATTGAAAGGAAGACATTTTGATGACATTCAGAACATCAAGGGTAATATGACAACAGCTCTGCTGGCCATTCCAGAAAAAGAGTTCCAAAATTGCTTTGAAGGTAGACTAGGCACTGGCATCAGTGCATAGCTTCCCAAGGGGAGTACTTCGAAGGTGACCGTAGTGATATTCAGCAATGAGGTATGTAGCACTTTTTCTAGGATGAGTTCGCAAACTTAATTGTCAGACCTCATATGTAATAGAATATTATTCAGCCATAGAAAAGAATTAAATCTTGCCATTTGCAACAACATGGATGGACCTTGAGGGCATTATGCTAAATGAAATAAGTCAGGGAAAGACAAATACTGTATAATCTCATCTATATGTGGAATCTAAAACAAATAACAAAAAAGCCAAGCTTATAGATACAAAGACCATTTTGATGGTTGCCAGAGGCAGGGGCTGGGGGTGAGTAAAATAAGTAAAGGGGGTCAAAAGTACAAACTTCCTGTTATAAATAATGATGTAATAAATGTGATGTAATATTTAAAAAGTATCACTATGGGGCCAACCGAGTGGCGCGCTGGTTAAGAGCTGGCTTGGGATGCCAGAGGGCCCCGGTTTGGATCCCACATATGAGGGCCAGTGACACTGCCCTCTACAGCTAAGATGATGAACGACAGCTCAACCTGGAGCTGGGCTGCCATGAGTCGCTGGTGACCAGTGTAGGCTGCAGCCCCTGTGGCAGTGGGTTGCCATGGGCTACCGGGTAGCCAGCAGCCAGCGTGAGCGGCCAGCAGCTGCCATGAGCGGCGGTCCAGAAGCCAGCGACTCATCTGCCTCGCCCGGGAAGAGCGCAATGATGATACCAACATGGGCCAGTGAAGCAACGTCCTCCACAGCTAGATTGAAGAACAAAAGGACAGCAACTTGTCTGTTCCCCTTCCCCCAATTCCCCAGCGCTGTTCCCATCCCCTAATTCCCCAATAAAAATCTTTAAAAAAAAACTATAAAAAAATAAACAATAAATAAAAATAGAAAATAAAAAATATCACTATGTATGGTGATGGATGTTAACTAGACTTGTGAACATTTTGCAATATATACAAATATCAAATTATGTTTCACACCTGAAACTAATATAATGTTAATGTCAATTATACCTCAATACAAAAAATAAGTAAAAATAAAAACACCATCTTATACCTGGGGAGAGAGGAGGAGAGGCAAGTCTCTAAAGTTCATCCCACACTTAAAATGAGGGGAATTAAGCTCCACCTTTTAAATTATCAAAGAATTTGTACACATATTTTTAAGCTACTACACATGCTTGGACACATCGTATTTAAAATTCCAAAAAGCAAAGGTAAAGAGAAAATCTTGAAGGCAATCAGAGAAAAAAGACATTATACAGAGAAACAAGAAACTCTCCAAGCCAAAAGACAATAGAGTGATGTCTTTAAAGTGCTGGAGGAAGGGCCGGCCAAGTGGCTCAGTTGGTTAAGAGTGTGAGCTCTGAGCAACAGGGTTGCCGGTTCGATTCCCACATAGGCCAGTGAGCTGCACCTGAGCTGAGCTGCCACTGAGCTGCCAACAGGTGGCAGGATGGCTCAGCTGGTGAGAGCAGTGCTCCTAACAACAAGGTTTCCGGTTTGACTCCTGCATGGGATGGTGGGCTATGCCCACCCGCAACTAAGGTTGAGCTGCCGAGGGGCAGCCAAATGGCAACTGAATTTGGAGCTGAGCTAGCTGCACCCTCCACAACTAAGATTGAAGGACAACAACTTGGCTGTTTTCCTTCCCCAATTCCCCAATAAATCTTTAAAAAATAAAATTAAATAAAGTGCTGAAGGAAGAAACTGTCCACTCAGCATTCTCTCCCCAGTGAAAAAAAATTTTTTTTATTTGTCAAAATTTAATTTTATTGGCTGACTTGCTCACATTATCAGCTCATTTTCTTTTTATTTTTAAATTAAAGTTTACTGGGGTGACAATGGTTAGTAAAGTTACACAGATTTCAGGTGTACAATTCTGTAATACATCATCTATATATCACATTTTGTGTTTACCACCCAGGTTGAAAATATTTCAAAAATACAAGTGAAATACTTTTTCAAACAAATACAAGCTCAGAAAATTCATTACTACCAGAACTGCATTACAAGAAATGTTAAACGAAGTTTTTCAGGAAGGTGGAATATGATATCAGAGAAAAACCTGGATCTACATAGAGAAACATTGATCTCCACAAATGGTTAAAATGAAGACTCTAAGCTACCACCTCCTGTAGGCAAGGCCTGGCCTTGTATTAACAATGATGCCTACTGCTTTCCACTTTGGCTTGAAAGAATCACACAGCTTTGAAAGCCTGAAGATGTGCTGGTCTGCTCCAAACTGGTAAAGACATCTTTGTTTGGATAGGTTTCTTCTCTGTGTCCCAAGGAAACTTCAGCATCATCATTATAAAACCTTCACGAAGGGCTTGGAGTTTCTTTGAATGATGGCACCACGGAAATCTTACCCCTTCACAAAATTATCAAAGTATTAGAAGATTTAGTAATGGCAGACCCTTCGGTGACAGTCTGCTCAGCATTCCTGTTCTGATACAACACTCCCTCAGCCAGGGGAGTGATTGTTTGTCCTAATGGCATGACTGAATAGCTGTCACTCCCAGACAATTCACAAACCATTTAAGGACCATCTGAGGAAAGAATATAAGTTCAGGTTTGTCTAAGAAGTTTTCATTTATATATACCTTCTGGAAAAATCAAGAAAGTGGCAGTATCAAAGCGTGAAGGGTGGCTGGTTAGCTCAGTTGGTTAGAGCGTGGTGCTGATACCACCAAGGTTGCCGCTTCCATCCTCCTTAAAAGAGTCAACTATGCCATTGTAGCATGAAAGCGTGTTCCCCAATACAATTTTTTTAAAGTATTTAGAAAACAAAACATGCAGAATGAATTTCAGTGGTTTAGAAGAAAATCCCACTGATAATAGTGGATCCCTACCTCTTTTTTAAAATGCTATATCACCAATACTCTTGAAGGTACAGAGTATGATATTATGTAAAATAAATAAATAAAACATGGGATTAATTTTCAATACTTGGCGAGGACACACCTGGACAGGAATTCCTGGCTGCCTCATCCAATCACTCTCTGATTCTCTCTGCCTCTGAATTGCTTCTATTCTCACTTCTTCCTATTCTATTTCATTCCTTTACTTACCTAGTTTTCTCCATATATGAAGGTATGACAATTAAGTTCGCAAACTCATCCTAGAAAAAGTGCTACATACCTCATTGCTAAATGTCACTATGGTCACCTTCAAAGTACTCCCCTTGGGAAGCTATGCACTGATGCCAGCACCTAATCCACCCTTCAAAGCAATTTCGGAACTCTTTTTCTGAAATGGCCAGCAGAGCTGTTGTCATATTACCCTTGATGTCCTGAATGTCATCAAAATGTCTTCCTTACAATGTTTCATTTATCTTTGGGCAAAGCAAGAAGTCATTGGGGGCCAGATCAGGTGAGTAGGGAGGGTGTTCCAATACAGTTATTTGTTTACTGGCTAAAAACTCCCTCACGGACAGTGCCGTGTGAGCTGGTTCATTGTCGTGATACAAGAGTCATGAATTGTTGGTGGAAAGTTCAAGTCATCTAACTTTTTCATGTAGCCTTTTCAGCAGTTCCAAACAGTAACTTTGGTTAACTGTTCGTCCAGTTGGTACAAATTCATAATGAATAATCCCTCTGATATCAAAAAAGGTCAGCAACTTCGGTGCAACAAGTTCGAGAACTTAATTGTTAGACCTCATATTTACCAGATTTTATTGATATAAATTTGAAAAATCTTTTAATTCTTTTTTTTTATTCTTTTTATTTATTTTTTCTTATGTTTTTCCCCTTGAAAAGCAAGAAATAAAATAATTTCATCTTGGAGTTTTAGAGTCTACTAATCACAAAAATCAGAACGCAATCACTAATAAACTAACACCAGGACTGGCTAGAATTGGCAACTGTTAAAGTACATGTTCCGTTTCTATACAAATTTGCAAACTTCAAGTTGTCAGTAAAAAAAAAGTTTCAACAGAATAGCAACTTAAATTCCACACCAAGGTGATCACTTACAAGTATCAGCCTCACATTTAAAGGGTAAAAGTGTCCAGCCTTGCTTGTACCCAGACTCTTTTAATTCTTTTAGAGGGAAAACCTTCTTGGAATTTGATCTCCTATATGACCCTGAGGAATGTTGGGGTTTGGTTCTGATTATGAGTGTGGAGACAAGTCAGTGGGGTGGGCAACAAGGAGACTTGGCTTCCTCTTACCAGATAATTCCCCATGGGGAAGTCGTTGTGTGGCTTCAAACAAGAGAGAAGCGATCCTGTTAGACAGCAAAGGGGTGCTATAGTAGCTGGCTATTTTCAGCGGGAGGTTGGGGTTGGAACAGAGATCGCTAGTTGCCAGCTGTGGTAGACAGCTCCTGACATGGCTCCCGGTCAGACAGATCCCTGACTCCTGATGCTCATGCCCTTGTGTAATCCCCTCTCTTGAGTGTGGGCAGGACCTAGTAATTTATTTCTAAGCTACAGAATATGGCAAAAGTGATAGAATGTCATTTCCTAGATTAGATTATAAAAGCCTGAGTTTTGTCTTGCTGGTATTCTCTCTGGCTCCCATGTGCTTGCCCTAATCGACAGGCCCATATGGCAAGGAACTGAGGGCAACCTCTGGCCAACATCTGGTAAAGACTGAGCCCCTCAGTCCAACAGCCCTGGAAGAACTGAGTTCTGACAACCACCATATGGGTGAACTTGGAATCTGTCTTTCCTTGGTCAAGACATCATTTGAGACTGCAGATCCAGCACCTTGATTGCAGCCTCATGAGAGGCCCTGAAACAGAAGACTCGGGTAAACCATGCCCAGATTCCTGACCCACAGAAACCATGAGATTTATTTGCTTAACACTATTGTTATTTTGGGTTTTCCCTTATGAGCACCTAACCTGACCCTAACTCATAGAGGACTCAGGGCTCTCTTAGCCATCCAAATCTTCACTTAGCACCCTCCCAACATGTCCCCCTTCCAACCAAAGCCCTCTCACATAGGAGCAAACTTTGAGTTTGATGTTCAACCTTTTTGATTCTTTCTTTAAGCTTTCCATACCGCCTCACAATCTTTGCATTCTTCATTTTCTTTATACTGATCTCTGACAGTGCCCTAAGACTATGCTTTCAGTGGACACTTCATTCCAGGTGACCACCGGTAAGAAATCGATAAACTCTTTTGCCACTGAATGCCACTCTATCTCTGGATTTTCATTGGCTTTAGTCCCAACCAGGCCGCAAAACTATCCCCAGGTTTCAATCATTTCTTTGAGAGTCTGATGCACTCAGCCAGTCTAGTACCAATTTCTATATCAGTCATTGGGTACAAGAAAAGAAACTAACCCTGTCTTATTTAAGCACAAAATAATTTTATTAAATATATTACATTTTCAAAATAGATACCTCAGAGGACCAGATAGATACACAGCCAAACAACTAGAAACAATGCCCTAAATTAAGCTGCATTGTTGTGTCCATGAGGACAGCTCCTGCCCCTTGCACAGCTGATGTGATTGGCAGTGAACCCTCAATGTTGCCAATATCAAGCTCTGCAGGGGCCCTGCTACACCTAGAACTAGATCTTGCTGCAACCCCGTTGCCCTGGAGAGAATTCTTATGATCCTGTGTCCTCACTTCCTTAGCTATAGATTCCTTAGTTTAGTGTGTGATCAGTGTACATGATTGGCTGACACTAGGTCAAGTGTCTGCATTCTGGTTGTGAGAGAAGTTCAGAAAGCAAGTATCTGGCATCTATCAGGTATTTCCCTAGCTTAGAAAGTGGTTTCAGATGCCAGATGCCAAAAAAAAAAAAAAGGAATAATGAATGTAACTTTTTCCTGCTGTCAAGCAAGGGTGCCAAGAAAGACTGGGAGAATCACACGTCCCTAATTCCTCTAGATTGTCCCAAATTTCATTTCACCTGTCAGGTCAGGTAGTCACTATTTCCTAATCAATGCGCTCACTTTTTTTTTCTTTTTCTTTTTTTAAAGATTTTTTATTGGGAAATTGGGGGAGGGGAACAGCGCTGGGGAATTGGGGGAAGGGGAACAGACAAGTTGCTATCCTTTTTGTTCTTCAGTCTAGTTGTGGAGAACGTTGCTTCACTAGCCCAAGTTGGCACCATCATTGTGCTCTTCCTGGGCGAGGCAGATCAGTCACTGGCTTCTGGACTGCCACTCACACTGGCTGCTGGCTACACACGGTAGTACATGGCAACCCACTGCCTACACCGTCGCCAGGGACTCACGGCAGCCCAGCTCCAGGTTGAGCTGTTGTTCAGCATCTTAGCTGTAGAGGGCAGTGTTATTGGCCCTCATATGTGGGATCTGAACCGGTGCCCTCTGGCATCCCAAGCCAGCTCTTAACCAATACGCCACTCGGCTGGCCCAATGCGCTCACTTTTGTGTGGCAGACAACTTGACTATGGCCAATCTGCAAAGCACATGATTATCCTCCTGCTGCAGCCTCAGGTTGCTGGCCATAGACAGAGGCTTCCTTGCCAGAGTTACGAATTATCACGCTGCCCCTTCCCCATCTGCTTGTCCCCTCTTGAAGCACCTTCCTGAGGTTGCCAAATGTAGGCAGCATACATCAATATTTTACCATTGTTCTATTTAATCCTCTGAAGTTGCAATCACAGAGCAAGGGGAGGAAGTTGAGGCCAAGTTCTAAGAGAAAGCATGCAGTAGTTTTCCCAGCTACTTCATTATCACCTAACAAGGACATATTCTTTCCAGGTCAGAATGGAGACATTCTCATTGCATCCCACCCTACATCAACAGGGCCAGTTTGTATTTTAGGGTCTAAAGTTTGCATCACCACATACCTTATACCATTTTTTTTATTTGTATTTTTGTATTTTGTATCTCTTTGGAAGTGACAGAAATCCAACTTGAAGTAGATTAAACATAAAGAAGAATGTACTGGATAACAAAATCCAATAAAGAGCTGAAAAACTAATTTACAAAACAAGTAAGTATGTCTCAGAAATAACTGAAACTAGGCTCTTAAATTCTAACATGAGCCTCTACATCTTTTACCTCAACTTATTCTTTCATCACTGCAGGACTATCTTCCTTCTCTTGAGGATGAGGAACATGGCTTCAAACATTTCCTGAACTTTACATTTATAGCTTTTCATTGAAAAGAGAATAACTTGGGCCGGCCGAGTGGCGCGATGGTTAAGAACTGGCTTGGGACGCCAGAGGGCCCCGGTTCGGATCCCACATATGAGGGCCAGTGACACTGCCCTCCACAGCTAAGATGCTGAACAACAGCTCAACCTGGAGCTGGGCTGCCTTGAGTTGCTGGTGACCAGTGTAGGCTGCAGCCCCTGTGGCAGTGGGTTGCCATGGGCTACCATGTGTAGCCAGCAGCCAGTGTGAGCGGCCCTCCAGAAACCGGCGACTGATCTGCCTCGCCCAGGATGAATGCAATGATGGTGCCAACTTGGGCCAGTGAAGCAACGTCCTCCACAACTAGATTGAAGAACAAAACAACAGCAACTTGTCTGTTCCCCCTCCCCCAATTCCCCAGTGCTGTTCCCATCCCCCCAATTCCCCAATAAAAATCTAAAAAAAAAATAAGAAAGAAAAGAGAATAACTTGTTTCTTAATTCAAATAAGAAAAAAATGATGAAGGGTTTTATTGACCTATCTTTAGACAGGTACCCCCACCTGGATCAATTATAGCTGAGGGTAGGATTATGAAAGAATAACAGTTCCCTGGGTAGTCAGGTGGATGGAGGCTCCTGAGATAAAAGTTGTACAGGGCCGGCTGAGTGGCTCGTTGGTTAAGAGCTTGCCCAAGAGTGTGAGCTCTGAGCAATAGAATCACCAGTTCAATTCCCACATGGGCCAGTGAACGCTGCTCCCTGAGCTGAGCTGCAGCTGAGCTGCCAACAGGTGGCAGGATGGCTAAGCTGGTGAGAGCACGTGCTCCTAACAACAAGGCTGCCGGTTCAGTCTACGCCCACCTGCAACTAAAGACTGAACTCAGCATCTTGAGCTGAGCTGCCACCCAGGTGGCTCAGGGAATAGAGCTCACTCTTAACAACAAGGCTGTCAGTTGGACTCCCACATGGGATGGTGGCTACGCCCACCTGCAACTAATTGAACACAGCACCTTGAGCTGAGCAGCACGACTGGACTTGGATCTGAGCTTGCTGTGCCCTCCACGACTAAGATTGAAGGTCAACTTGGCTGTGCCCCTTCCCCAATTCCCCAATAAAATCTTTAAAAAAAAAAAGTTGTACTTGGCTGACCACACCATAGATGTCCACTATGGCAGCCCTTAGGTCCTTTCCCATTCACAAAAACTTGGATAAGCTTGTCAAAGTATGGCATGGCTGGTTTGATCAAACCTTTTTTTTTTCTTTCCTTTTTTAAAAAGGAGTCAGTTCACCTCACTTCCTATGTGCCATTCTCTTGCCCAGACAACTAAAACATTCTGGATAGAACCTCCCCATAGGTAAGTCCTCATGTGCCCACCAGACTGGGAGATCCTTTAAGAAAGCACCCAGGATTAATTTATCCCCAAGTGTCTAGTGCCCCATGAAATTTGATCATAGATCAGACATTCAAACAATATTTGTAGAACTGGATTAAAATCTTTCCTCATTCTTCAGGAATCCATGAGGGCTGAATATTTTGGGCCCTGGAAAGGCTGAAAGCTAGAAGCTAAAAACAAAATGAAAATTAGTGGAAGACTGGGTAACCTAAGGTACTAATGGGAAGAAGAGAAAGGCCAACAAGTGTTGTTCCCTTAACAGAGAGAAGAACAAGAGATATAGGCTCTGATAGACAGGTTGGGAGAATACACAGTTAATGTGTTTGGCTCCAACCCTCTCTGAACCAGAGTCCTAGCAGCCAAGAGAGGGATTTGGAAGAAGACTGTCTATGGAGTTGGTAGATAAATGGGGGTGAGGGGAGTTAGAGTCCTTAAGTAGAACCAGACAACGCGTTAACTTTGCACTAATAGATAAACTCCATCTCTTATTATAATTTAGACATGGATGTTTGATCAAGATTGGCTTCCAAGCGTAGTTGTACAATGATGATACTTCAGGGCATAAGGTGCATTTCAGTGGTAGGGAGGAGTCACTTCTCCATGCTGTCCCTGCACAGGAGAGAAGGACTGACAAGGAGTGCACTGGATTATTAATCTACATGGTGGCCACACCCTGAGCCCAGGAGATCCTTGCTCAGAGTTCTGAAGGGAGGCTAGGATCAGTGGCTGCTTGTAGAAGTGGGAATTAGGTGGTGGTATCTGGGAATTCCCAGGCTACCATTCTCTAAAAGACCACAGACAGAAAGAGTTCTCCAGGGCATGGGTTCTTCCTCACCCATTCTCACGGCGCTTCCACTGCCCAGGCTCACAGAGGAAGCGTCAGAGCTGGAATCAGAGCAGAAGGAAAGGACAGCCCCCATCGTAGCCCCTCCCCTGGTTCCATTTTGCATACTCCTCCTTCTGGGGTGGAACAGGGGGATCCTCCCACCCTGAGACACTCCCACTGACTGTACTACTCTTCCTGTAGGACTCCTCTCTGGGACTCAATGTCTTCATCTGCAAAAATTAAGGGGTCAGGCTAGGTAACTCTGCAGGGTCTAATATCTTCTAAAATATTGAGGGTAGGGGTGATGTTGCAGCGCAAAGATAGGGGACCTGTCCAGATTATATACCCAGGTATTAGGTATAACAGATCAGAGGAGCCTGGCCAGGGCTCAGTCACTTGGTGAGAGGGAGAAGGGGCAGTCGGTGATGATAGCTAATTTATTTAATGTTGTCTATGTGCCAGGCACTATTCAGAGTGAGGGCTTGGATTTGATCCTGAGGGCAATGAAAGCCAATGATCCTGAGGGCAATGAAAGGCACTCTCCCACTTCTGAGACCCCTTGGGCTCCCTGTAGAGAATGTGTCATGGGAAAGAGGTGCACCTCACACATCAGTGGGGAGAACTTTCTGAAGCAGGTTTGCTGTCAGTTTTGGAAGTTTAGACCTAAAAAGTAATTAGAGAAAATACCTCAAATAACTCCCCTGACATGAAGGAGTGACAGAAGTTGGGGACAAGTGGTCCTTGTGTGAAACAAAGAATGGGTGGCCAGGGAAGTGGACGACCTGAGGGTATGAATGCTCCCCACTGTGCTAGTAAACTGGGGAGGGGGGTATCGGGGGGATATTCTGGGAGCCCTTCTCTCACCCCCCAAGGACTTTGGTAATGAGGGCGCCCTCTCACCTGACTTCTTGCTGTGTCTCCACTCCCCCATCTGCAGGACCTACCAGGATTTAGGTAGAGGGGGCTGGGAGCCGGGTGCAGAAGCTTCCCAATGCACCTTCGCTGAGCTGCTGAGGCAGAAGAGTTCTGTTCCTTCTCCTAAAAAGGATTCTGTGTCCCGTGTAGACTCCAGTGGCTGAGTCCACGGAGGACCGTGTGTGGCAGATCCAGACTGAGTCTAGGTGGTTTTTCAGGAGAAGAAAAGCTTCTCTGGAGAAGAGGGGTGAGAGGCTGAGGGAGAGAGAAGGGGTCACTCAGTTACTTCCTGTCCTGACATTCATCCCACACACTGTGCCAAGAGTACTGGGAACCATAGGGCACACCCGTGGCGGCGGGGAGGAGGACTGAGCTGGAGGAACTGGGAGAGGGGAGAGGCAGGCCGGGCCCTGAAGGTGCAGGGCAAGGTCGTGTGGCCTTCAGGACCAGGAGGATGGAGGGACCTCGGCTCCAGAGACCCGCCCCCTCGCCAGCAGCGCGCAACGCCCGCACCTCCTTCCGCGCGCCCTGGGCGCTCAGCTCTCCAAAGGCTCTTTCCCTCCGCCCTTCAGCCTTGGTTCCTCCGCTGTGTCTGTCTCTGGCCTTGTCTTTCTGAGACCGTCCCTCCGTGTGTGTCTGTCTCACTATCACTGCCCTGTTTTGTCTCATCTCTCTCCTGTCTCCATCGCAGTCCTTGTTTCCGTCCATGTCTCATCCCTGTACCTTCTCTGTCTCCATGCCGCCTTCCTCACTTTCTCCATGCCCCCCCTCTCTTATCCTGTCTCCTCTATCTCTGCCTTGTCCCCATCTCCATCCCTGCTTTTCTCTAGTCCATGTTTCACCTTTGTCTCCATCTCTGTCCCTGTCTTCCTCTTGCGCCCGTCTCCAATCTCCCTCTCTTGTCCATGCCTCATCCTTGTCTCCATCTGTGTACCTGTTATCTCTCGTCCCTGTCTGCGTCTCTGTCTCCTCTCTTCATCCACGCCCCCATCCCAGGCTCTATTTCTTCGTCGTCCTGGTATCCATCCCCTCTCCTGGGCCGTCTCCTTGGTCCCCGCAGGATGGGACCTCGCTGGGGGCGGGGCCGAGGGGCTGGATCGGAATAACTCGGTTATCAGGACGAATTGAATTAACTTCTTCACCCGAGCGCTGCCGGGCCTGTTTCCCCTCCCTTCTGCTGGGCCGCAGGTGGGGAAACCGGGGAAAAGGGTCGGGACCCTCTGGCCTGGCGTGATACTTAGAGACCAAAGGTCTGGTCTGGATTGAGATGGGATGGGGACTCTAGGGATGGGGTCCCGTGAAGCCCCGCCCTGCACCTCGGGAGCCCTCAGCAGGCGGCAAGGACTCTTCGGGGTGGAGGGGTCGGGGAAGGATGGGGGCGGGGCCTGGGTGGCCCAGGCCCCGCCCCGAGGAGCTCGCCCCGCCCCGCCCCCTCAGCGGAGTCCTGCGCGTTAAAAGGCGCGCGGGCCGAGCCTGGCTGCACTTGCGTCGCACCCGTGCGGAACGCGGCCGCGACGGGGCGGGCGGACTAGCAGGCGCTCAGAGCCGGCCTTGGGTCCTCGGCGCCTAGCGCTCGAACTCCCATCTCGACCCGCACCCGGCCGGGGACTTCGACCCCGACCCGGCTTGGCCCAGCCCCCGCCCTCGCCCCCCGGGCCGATGGACTACTCCTACCTCAATTCGTACGACTCGTGCGTGGCGGCCATGGAGGCGTCCGCCTACGGCGACTTCGGCGCCTGCAGCCAGCCCGGCGGCTTCCAATACAGCCCCCTACGGCCTGCCTTCCCCGCGGCAGGGCCGCCCTGCCCCGCGCTCGGCTCCTCCAACTGCGCGCTTGGCGCTCTACGCGACCACCAGCCCGCACCCTACTCGGCAGGTGAGCCCAGCCCCGGCCCTACCCTCCCTCCAAATCCTGCAGAACCCCTAGCCCCTTCCCTATTCGGCAAGTGATTGAGACTGTCCCCCAAGCCACCACCATCCCTGCCCTGCCCAGACAATGCCCCGCGGGACCCCCATTCCCCTCGTAAGACAGAGTTACCCTAGGCAGAGTTGAGCCCCACCCTGTCATCCTTCCCATTTCTCTTTCCCGCTGCCACATCCCTATCCCGCGCTTTTCCGGTCAAAGAATCAGATGGCTGGTCCAGCCTCAGGCCCCTCACCAGGCCCTCCCCTCCCCACCTGCAAAGATTGACCACCGAACCTCTCTATCCCCTGTATCCTTGGAAGAGGCTCCAGGCTCAGTTTAATCGCAAGCAGCTGAGCTTCCCAGATGGAAACCTTCCTAGAGCCCCAGTAACAGGCCCCTCCTGCCCAATTTTGGACCCATTCCACCTGTGTCCAAACCCTCTTGCACTACTGAAATCCGTTCTGTGACTTGAAGCAAAGGGTTTCCAGGTCACTAAGCCACTTTCATTTCCCCTAGAGACCCTCCCAGCTAGAGTCAAGCCCCTTGATCCAAGGCTCCTTCTGAACCCTCAGCCTCATGGAGCCTCTCAGCCATCCCTATCCTCGAATTAATAGTCCAGGTTGCCCCACCCAATCTCCTTATTTCCTTCCTTGCTGGGAAGACCACTGGGACCCAAGTAGAAGATTGGGGTCTGGGGGTGGAGGTGAGGAGGGATGGTGAGATAAGGACCTGGATTTGGAAAAGTGAGAGCCAGAAAAATGGAGCCAGAAACTGGAATAGGGATGGGGAGATCGGGTACTCTGGGCCAGATGTGGATGGGGACTGGGGACATGGAGAAAGGAAATGAGGAGATTGTTCCCAGAGAGATGAGGTTCTGAGATGAGGGAGATAGGAATAGGTACAGAGAGATGTGAGCAAAGATAGGAAGATTGGGGACCCTGGGAGAAATTGGGACCCAGGGTTGGGGAGGTGGAGATACGAACCAGGTGATAGAGACAGGAAGTATGGGAAATGGGGACCAAGGAAGACTGGAAACATGAGGACGGTGGGGATAGGAATGGAGTGTTGGAGATGAGGATTAGGGGAGATAGAGAACTAGGGAGATAAGACAAAGATGAAGGATATTGGGGACCCTTGGAAAAATATGGAGACCTAAACAGGGGTTGGAGAGGGGGATGGGGAGATAGTGTCAAAAACACTTTCAATTGGGGCAGTGGGGACTAGGATGGGTTAGGTGGGAAACAGGGATGGGAAGAGAGTGACGGGGAGGGCTGCGGCAGGCTTCTGGGGACCTGGGACACAGAGAGGTGTGCCTGGGAAGAAGAAGGGCAAAGAAAAGATGGAGGAACCTAGTTGGGGAGAAATAAGGACCCTTCCCATTGGACAAAGAGAATGGTCCAGAAGGGGAAAGTTGAAGAGAGATGGAGAGAGACGCAGAGGAGACACCTGGAGGAGAATGGGATGTGAGAAGAGGCTGAGGAAGTGAGGCCAGGGAAAGAGAGACTCTGATGGCAGGGCAGAGGGGAGTCAGATCAGTACCGCAGACAGCCCATGGCAGGATTGAAAGTAGACCCAGACAGGGGAGTCTCAGTCGCCCACCTGAGGTCCAGGACTGGTTACTGGGGAGAGTAGCGATGCTGATGAGACCTGACAGCTAGGCAAGGCTAGGGTGGACAGGGCAGGACCTGAAGTCAAGCGGGCTGTTCGACTGAGGGAGTGACACACCAATGGGAGTGTCAGAGGGACGAGTGGACTGGCTGGAGGTGGAGGGAACACGGCGAGGGCCAACGACGGGTCAGCGCCCTTGACCGGAGGATCAGATTCTGGTTCCCTCGCTGCTGCTTTTGGGTCTCCCTGCGCCCTGTCCGCCTTCACCCCTGCCGGCTCCTGCGAGCTATAG
Source organism: Hipposideros armiger (assembly GCF_001890085.2). Classification (NCBI taxonomy): domain Eukaryota; kingdom Metazoa; phylum Chordata; class Mammalia; order Chiroptera; family Hipposideridae; genus Hipposideros; species Hipposideros armiger. The sequence continues at coordinate 176,190 of NW_017731985.1, forward strand.
AGAGTACGAAGCAGAGGAGCCAGGCCAGGGGCAACTGTGAGCGATTCCCCTCAGAGGCATGACAGAGCGGGCCGAGCGTGCTCCCTCACGCCTCCACCCTCATTGCCACTCCCGTGCACACCCATAGTGCCCTACAAATTCTTCCCGGAGCCGTCGGGCCTGCACGAGAAGCGCAAGCAGCGGCGCATTCGCACCACGTTCACGAGCGCGCAGCTCAAGGAGCTGGAGCGCGTCTTCGCTGAGACCCACTACCCCGACATTTACACGAGGGAGGAACTGGCGCTCAAGATCGACCTCACAGAGGCTCGCGTACAGGTGCGTGTTAGCGCGCGTGTGTGTACGGGAGTGTACCCGCGGAGGGGGCAGGAGGTGTAGTGCCCAACACCTGGGAGGCCGCGGGACAGAGACCTAACTCGGCAGCGGGCAGGTGCATCCTGCAGGAAGAAAGCTAGGGAAGGTCAGGGGCCAGGACACAGGCTGGGGATAGCTGGGCAGGAGAAGACGGGCAGCCTGGGGAAGTGGTGAGGACAGGACTTGGCAGACCTGAGGCCATCGGGAGAAATGAACTGTTCAGCCCCACGATTTCCCTTCAGCCCCCTTGGAAGGGACGGGCATGCTGTGGTGCTTGGGAAGCCAGGACGGAGGCTGATGGGTAAAGGGGGTGCCTTGGGTGGTCTCAGGGCCCAGAAAGGCGGAGGACTGGAGGAAAGCGGGTCAGTTCCTCCGGGTCCCCTCTCCCAGCTCTGCAGCTGTGAAACCTCTGAGCCTGGGGCAGGCGCAGGGCTGAGGAAAGCTGCGGCAGGGCGGACTGTGTTGTCTGTCTTACAAATCCGAGTACAGATGTCGGACTGGCCCGCCTTACTGGAGACCCTGGACAAAAGGTTTCTTCTAGCGCCCTAAGCCTCTCTACACCGCCGCGGGACACTCGAGGCGGGTACTCTCAGAAATCTTTTAGGACGGAATTTGGGGGACGGGGCCTTGGGTGATGAGGAAAGTGATGGAGGTGTCCCCTCCAGCGGGGTCTGCGGGTGAGCAGATCCCAAGGGGAAGAACCCTAAGGACCTGAAGGACGGGGCAAATTGAGGAGAGACGAGCTGAGTGGTGCAGGACCGAGAGGGGCCACGCTGGGAAGGCTGGTGAATATCCTGACCCAGCCCCTTCCGGACCGAGGACTCACCCGCGCCTTGCGGCCCCAGGTGACCAGCCCCTGTGCCCCGCAGGTCTGGTTCCAGAACCGCCGGGCCAAGTTCCGCAAACAGGAGCGCGCGGCCAGCGCCAAGGGTGCAGCGGGCGCAGCGGGCGCCAAAAAGGGCGAGGCGCGCTGCTCGTCAGAGGACGACGACTCCAAGGAGTCCACGTGCAGCCCAACGCCCGACAGCACCGCGTCTCTGCCACCGCCGCCCGCGCCCGGCCTGGCTAGCCCGCGCCTGAGCCCCAGCCCACTGCCCGCCGCCCTGGGTTCCGGTCCTGGCCCCGGGCCGGGGCCACAATCGCTCAAGGGCCCGTTGTGGGCCGGCGTAGCGGGCGGTGGGGGCGGCGGGCCCGGCGCGGGAGCGGCCGAGCTGCTTAAGGCCTGGCAGCCAGCAGAGCCCGGGCCCGGGCCCTTCTCGGGGGTTCTGTCCTCTTTCCACCGGAAGCCCGGCCCCGCCCTGAAGACCAATCTCTTCTAGCCGCCGGACTCTGGAGGCTCCGGGCCTGCCCCCAGAGATGCCCCTGCTCCTCCAGGACCTGACAGAGTCCCTCCCCATCCCGGCCACCTGCCTGGAAGTCCCCATCCGTCCCCACCTCCCACCGTGTCTGACCCCTAGGTGTGCCCTCCCCAGCTTTGGAGACCAAGTCGGGGCCACTCTCATCCTCACCTACCCCCCACCCAGCAGAGTGGGGTACTTTTCACCGGGACCCCCCCTCCCCCCTGTCCCAGGAGAGACGAGTCCCTTCTAGCTTGGCTTTCTTTGGAACCGGGATCAAGTAACTCCTGTCCCTAACACAGTGCTCAAACGTGAGGGTCCTCAAGGAGGAACAGCCGGCCTCTTCCCCCCCTCGCTCTGCAGCAGGCTGGGTCATTCATCTTGGTGACCAACCAGCTGCCCCGCCCCTGGGGCCCACCCACACTGACCCCACCCATGCAAAGGCCGGTGGTCACAGGAATAATCAGCAGCCTGAAGGGTAGAAACCGCCTATTTTGTCCCTCACGCATTTCCTCCCATCCGCAACAGGTCTGGCGCAGAGGGTAGGCCCCTTAGAGGAGTGAAGGGGCTGCCAGGACAATGGGACAGAGGGGTTTCCTCTTGATTTTTTTTGTTGTTCTTTTCCTTTCTAAAACTTGTAATTTATTGAGGTGAGTTTTGCTCAATCCAAATAAAACTTAATTTATTGAAGACATCATGTTGGCAACCCCTCTGAGTACCCAGGTTGGGGATAGGCTGCCTCAAGGGCCCAGTCCCCCACGCTACCAGGACCAGCAAGGACCCACGCATCCCCACATAGGGTGGTACAGACCAGGAGACAGCGAGACCTAAGCAAACTGGCACTTTATGGCAGAAATCCTCCCCCATCCCCTACAGGCCCCAATAATATCAAAGTGCCCACCCTCCCTAAACCCACACAAAGTTTAAATAAACCCCAGCCCGGTCCTCGGGCTGTTCCTTCATTTCCGGATGGTCACCCCAGAGTGAGGGTTGGGGAGAGATCCTAGCTGCGCCCCTCCACCTGTAATTCACGCTGGAGGAAACAGCGATGAAAGTGGGGGCCCAAGACGTACCCAAATGGATCCCTCGGGCACCCCTGGGGCTGGGAGGAGGAGTCCAGAAAGGGAGGACAGCACCAGAATAACCGAGGTCCTTGGTAACCACGGCAACTGATCTCTGGCGCCCCGACCAAAAGGTGAGGGGCAGGATGTCCTAATTAGGGCATTCCAAATGATTGGGCAGTGGGGAGCGCAGATCCCCAATAAATACGCAGAGAGGTACTGCCACGCCCCTCATAACTTTTCAACTCCCGCGGCAGGGCTGGGTCTTCGTGGGGGGCGGGAGGAGCTCTAGGTTTGCAGCTTCGCAGTGCCACCACTATCACTTGCTGAGCTGCAGGGTGTCCAGAAGCAGGCGCTTGTGAGCTGGGTCCTGCACCCCAGCCTCCTCCAGGTCCTCCTCGGTGATGTCGCTGTAAGGGTAAGAGAGTCTGGGAGATGGGTGAGGTGCTCCCGAGGGCCCGTAGCTCCGCCCCCGGGGCCAGATCCACCCCACCCGCCTCCAGCCCCGCCCCCACCTGAGAAACTCCAGGTCGTCCCAGCCATTGTGCACCAGGCCCTGCTCATAGCGCTCCAAGCCGATGGCCCGCAGCCAGGCGCCCATGCCCGCCTCGCCCAGCCCGCTGGCCCGCCCGCCCTGCGGGCACGGAGCCTAAGGGAATAGGGCATGTCAGGGGAAGCACTGAGGGTGCCCACACACACAGAAGCACCCAAAACAGCCACATTCTGCCACGTGCTCTGGAGGTAGGGGGAGGGAAGCAAGGCCTGGGGCTATATCATATGTCGCCCAACTCCCCAGTGCCCAGCTCAGGGTAGAGGGGTGACCACTAAATGTTGAATGGTGGAGTAAAAGATTATCACAGTTCATGGGCAAGCACACACCTCAGGTACACACAGCCAGCCACCCCTGGTCCACACACCTCCTCTGCCAGGTCCTCCTGAATGCTTTCTCGGATGCGAGGTGGAGGGAAGCTGAGAGGCCGGCCATAGTCGGAGGGCAGTCCCCGAGGTGGCTGCAACTCCAGCGGGCCTGGCAGGAGCACTGAGCGGCCAGGCCCAGCCGGAGCGTAGTCCACCTCACTCAGTGTCTTGGCCATCTGCAGTACCGAGCAGGAGCGATCATCCCCACTGGCTACCTCCCCCAGGAAAGTGCTGGAGGGTGAGGGACCTGGGGGAAGTGGGGGTCTTGGATGGGCCTTGGGAGGTGGTGGGCCACGGGCCTCACCCCCACCGCGTCCCCGCACCACTGGCCCTGGCAAAGGATCCAGGCTGGGGGGCAGGAAGATGGCCGAGTCCGGCAGTGGTGGGGGTGGGAAGTCTGGAGGGGGCAGTGTGCCTCCAGATTCCTCATCTGATGAGCTCCCCTCTCCCACACGGGGAGGCCGATGGCGCCCAAGCTGTGGAGCAGGCACTGTGATGGCCACCTTGTTCTTGGTGGCAGGCGGGCCAAGAGCCCTGGCAGGCGAGGGTGGCTCTGGGGGCAGCAGCTGGTGTGGGACCCCTTCAAGGACGTAGTAGGCAGGGTTATTGAAGCTGTTCTTGAGTGGGGGGACCACTACCCCTTCCGGCTCTGGAGCCCCCTCTGGCTTCAACCTGGGTAAGGGAGCAGGATAATTAAGTCAGGACCCAGGAACCCAAATTGAAGATAGCAGGTGCAGTGGAAGGAAAACCAGATTTGGAGCCGGGAGACGTGGGCCCCCGTCCTAGACTTGCATATTATCTTGAGCACATCACTTTCCCTCTCTGGCCCTTGGTGTCCTCATCTCTAAAATTGTGGAATGGGGTAGTTGAATGGATAACACCTAAACTTCCTTGCCTCACTTGCTGAGATTCAGATCTTTTATGACTTTGTAACTGTGAAACCTGAGTGTAAAAGGGTGAAAACAGGTGCCAGAAGGCAGGGCAATAAAAGCCTTTGATGAGAATGACCAGCCCAATTTGGAAAGTCTCCAGAGGCATCTGAAGGGCCAGTCTACTGAGGAATCTTACTCAGGAATTCAGGTTAGTTTTATGCAAGTTTGGTGATAAACCAAGGTGATTGATAACAGCTGAAGATGAGTGAAAAAAGCACCAAACTGGACCTAGGAGTTTTTATTTAAGTTCAAGCAACAATCGGATATAATTAGAAAGCAAGCCTTCCTTTCCCAAAGTATGATCCACAGAACACTAGTTCCCCAGGATATTAATAGTTATTGTGTGGAAAAGAAGTTTCCTGGCCTATTAAGTTTGGGAAACTATTCAACAGAGTTGAAAAAGGATTTCCTTCCTGTCCACATGCTTAGAGCTTTTGCTAATGCTAATATGCATTGGGAATATCTAAGAAAAGAATCTAGCAAAAACCATTTCCCAAACTCATTTGATCACAAACCCATTTCTATCTTGTAGGACAGTGCTCCACAGAACAGGCCAAGAGAAATCCCAAGTTGAAGCATGTGCCTTCTCCACACAGAAGGCTCAAGCTGTTTACGCAGAGGGAGCTGTTGCAGAAACAATTTCTAATTCTATTTTTTAAGGCAGAATTGAGAGGAAAGACTGACTGTGCTCCCTTTGACTCAGAGAGCCACACCTAAGGGAGGCCTGGCTAGCCAGAGTGGCCACAGGCGTAGGGCTCCGGCACCTCCTGCCCTGGGGCGGCACAGCACCCAAGCAGCAGAAGCACCACAGGCTGGCACTGCAATGGATAAAGTGTGTGTGGGGGGAGGTGAATGACAGGTTCTTCTCTCACCTGGGTGTCAAGGGCTCTTCCCGGGGAGCTGCTCGAGGTGGGGCTGGGGGCCTCCCAGTTGGCGGTGGTTTCTCTGGTTCTTCAATTAACTTGGACAGTGGGCAGGAGGCCTCTGTGGGGGCTGGCTTGCGGCTCCCTGACCTGCCAGGGGTGCGCACAGCAGGGAAGATGAAGTGGGGGCTAACCAAAAGCCCCCGGGTACCCCTTTACATGACACCAAACACAGCCCCAGCTCACCTGGGCTCCTGGCTGCCTCGGGACACAGAAGGGGCTTTGCTCTTTGCTCCTGCTTCATCCTTATCAATGCTGATCCACTCTGGAGGAGGGAGAGAAAGGAGACTCAGAGGGGACCTGAAGTCCTGGATCCCAGACACCCACTGACCTTCTAACCCCTTCCCAGCTACTTCTCAGGGTAGGCCCATTGCCAGCCAGGGCTGCAGAACCTCCAAATACTGTCTTCCAGGAATTCCAACATGCCCTCCCCCCACTCCCAGTCCTCACCTCCTAGATCTGCCCACACCACCCCATCTCATGCCCTACACCCCTCCCAATGGAGCCCCCACCGTAGAGCCGTTCACGGGTGCCCAGGCGCTCTGTGGGCACCCGCACCTTCATGGAGCCACGGATGTTGCCTGTCTCCTCGCCACGGTGGGACAGGAAGGTCAGGAACTGCTGGGCTGTGCTGCCGATCATAGACTTGAGCGCCACGACGCACTCCCCTGAAGAGCAGAAGGAGCAGACCAGCAGACTGCCAAACCTTTCTAGGACCCTACCTGGCCTCCTATGCCCCTTGGCATCCCTCACCCCTTACCGTAGGATTCGTAGCCATCCATGGACTTGACTGTGAGAAGGAGGTGCTGGTCCTGCAAGTACTCGATGTCAGCAAGAATCGGCTTGAGCTGGGGAGAGAAGAGACCTAGTAAGGAACAAAGCCCCCCCCCCCCTCCTGCCCGACTCCACTCACCCCACCCTCAGACTCAGGCATGTTCACTCCCACTCAACTCTTAAGAAAAGGTCCTAAATCCTTAACGTAGAAGACACAGCCCCACATGGGCCTTTCAAAGCACTTAATAGCACTGTAACTAATTAATTTTCTGCATCCTCAAGGGCCAACACAGGACTTGACATTTAAGAAAGGCTCAAAAAGTATGTATTGAATGAATGAACAAACTGTAATTTGGTTCCACACCTCCCAAATAAAGCAAACACCCTCACCCTCACTCGTGCCCACCCCCTACCCGACCACATGCACACACAGGCGTGCACCCTGCTGGCTCTGCCTGACGTCCCAGGCAAGCCCCCGAATTCACTCTGCCACACACCTCTCTCTGTGCCCTCACCCCAAGCCCAGGCCCTGCCTGCAACCTCACCGTGGGCAGCTGGCGTGAGGACCACTGCACTTTGAGGAAGTTGATGTTGTCACTGCTCTGGGCATCATTCTCGAAGCTCTTCTTGTACTCTGGGGTGGGGGTAGGGGACACACAACTGAGTGCCACCTCCTGGCTACTCTTCCCCCTAACTAGGGGGCTGACTGCTCTGGGCACTTCTGGCCTCCCAACCCCCTTGACCCACTCCAGCCCTGGGCCCTCTCTGACCCTCCAGGCAGGTGGAGTAGAACTCAATGAAGAACTTGGTGCGGCTGGCAGTCTTCACAATGGCCTCAATGCTCTCAAATTCAATGTAGGCCTGGTCTGAAGTCTTTGAGAGCCCTGAGGGGCAGGGGGAAGAAGGCAGACAGGAGCGCTGAGAGGGCGACAGGAGGAACAGGATAGAGAAACTGGGACAGGAAATTAGGGGCCCTGGCAGAGCAGAAGGGAAGGCCAGGAGGGTCCTCCTCAGTGCCAAGAAACTAACAGGAAGACCCCAAAGCTCAGACCCTGGATCAGGGCAGACAGACAATCCAAGGATGAGAGGCCATCTAAGAGGGGGCCGGGCAGGAGAATGCCTCAGGGATTACCCGCCAATAATCCACCATACCACCAGGCACACTCAGGGGCACACATGTGGCCCCAGGCAGACACACATACATGTTTACATTCACACATATACACACATACTCATGGTCATGATGACCCAGGCACACAGATACCCTCATACATCATATTCAGAAACATCCCTGCATGTACATGTATGTACACACACATACACACACACACACATACACACATATTCAAACAATGCACATCCCAGGCTTCCACCTGTGCCCACCAGATGTGTGCCATACCCACAAGCACATCCAGAATAGTCACCTTTCTTGGAGATGAACTGAGAGGTAACTCCAACCTCAAATGTCCCAAACACGGGGGAGTGGTCGCTGGTGACAATATCATCGGTACAACCTTGGGAGGGGGACAGGAATAGGGGGTTAGGGGAAAGCTCTTTACTCTCTGCTCTCACTTCCCAAAGTTGGGGCAGAGTCAGGACAGTGACCACCCAGGATCGCCCATCACCCTGTCAGGGAGGCTCTGACCATAGGAGTTGCAGATGATGTGGGTCTCGGGATAGGATTTCCAGAGAATCCGGTCACACCATGAAGGCACATTGGTCCGGACCTAGGGCAGGGATGGCAGCGTGGTCAGGGCTAGGAGCTGGGGTTTGCTTATTGTGAGCCCCCCACACCCCCAGAGCTGATGAGGCCCCACACCTATGGCCTCAGAGGGGTCATAGATGCTAGAGTGCTAACTGCAGAGGCCCACACCCTTGACCCCCACATACACTCTTGATTCACTGCAGCCCTGGGTGGGGGAACAAGGCCCACCCTGTTCCTACTCACCCCAGTTGGCTTCTGCTTGTGCCAGGCATATGTGTCCCGGGAACCCCGCTCGTAGCGGTAAGTGGGCGGGAAGGAGATCTCCTCCTCACCTAGGGGAGGCAGGGGACAGGGCTCAGGAATACCACAGACCTCTGGCCCTCAGAGACCTCCTACTGGGCCCACACTCACTGAATCGAAGGAAGACCTTGTGCTTTTCCCGCTCCAAGTTGAGCTGGTCCACTCTGAGCAAGGGCTCAAACTCCTTCCTGCTGATGTAGTTCAGGATCTCCTAGGGTGGGGACACAAAGGCTGGAGACTTTCCCTCGGTGAGAGCCTCTGACCCCCTCTGCCCAGCCATCCTACCAGCTACCCGCCCGGCCCTGCTCACACCTGGATATCCATATCCAGGCGGTAGTTGAGGTCGCCAAACCAGAAGAGGTGAGTGAAACGCAGAGAGATGTCGAAGGCACTGAGCTGCCGGTCGCCCAGAGAGAGCAGCCGCAGAATGTCCAGGTAGTTCTGGTTCCGCCTATGGTGGGGATAGGGGGAGGTCCCAGGGTCAGGACTCAAGGACAGGAAGAAAGGTAAGAAGTCTCTAGAATCAGGGATGGCATAGGGATCAGGATCCCTAGGGACGGAGGAAGATCAAGGTCAGGGACAGACAGAAGGGTCTTGAATTGGAATAAGGCAGAAGGGGATCTCTGGGGATGGGGATATAGGCGGGTCATGGACTGGGATATGGGAGGGGGATAGGTCTCAGGCAAATAGGGCATGAGGATAAAGAGACTATTTGGGTAGGCACTCCCTCACCGGGCAGTCTTCTCATTTCCCGAGGTGAGGTGGCAATTCACAAAGCCAAATGAAGTGCCATTGAACATGAAGGAGACACCCACAGCCCCCTTGTTTCCTGTCAGGGCAACAAGAGAGGAAGGCCCAAGTCACCCTCGGCTGGCTCCCAGCTCTCTCCTCTGCCCCTCGAAGCAGTAGTGGGAAGATCTTCCTAACCCACCCCATCCCATGCTAGGAGGCTGATAGGCCCCTGAACACACACCCACACCTTCCCTGGGGGTCCACATAGGGCACATACAGTCCATCTGGATGGCCTGAGTTTGTCTGCATATGTGAGCAGAGCCCATGGAGATCACAGAGGATCCCAAGGGTGAAGCTGCAAGGACCTACAGATTCTGGGCAGAATCTACCCTGGGGGAGCACTGGACTGCAACCAATAGACCTAGGCACTATACCAGGCTCTACCACATACTAGCTGTGTGACCTCAGGCAGGTCACTCAACCACTCTGGGCCTGAGTTTTATGATCTATGAAATGGAGATAATTATCTTGCCCTGCCTTCCTGATGGGGCAGGAAGAGATTTAGACTATGAACATGCTTTATAAAGTTCAAAGAGTTCTATATATGAAAAAGTTAAGACCACCAAAAATGGGGAGATCCTAAGCTGGAGGAAGCAGGTGTGGATAGACAGACCCTGCCCAATCTGCTCACCCAGGGTGTTGGCAATGCCAGTCTTCACACTGGACGTACTGACGTGGCTGATGCGGTTCTCGTGCTCTGGCTTGACCAGCACAGCCACCTTGATATTCCACAGTGACTGCATAGCAATCTGGGTAGAGGATGCAGTGTCACCTCTGCCCTGAGCTGGGCCATTATCCACACCAACCAACTCCCGTCCCAGCCCATACTATAGACTGTTCTGGCAGGCACAGGATAGGAAGGCCTGCTATCTTTTTTTCTGAGGGACCAGAGAGAAACAGACCATCCCAGAGCATGAAGGACATGTTAGATCTCCTAAAGGATATACTCATGGAGAGGGTCAGCCAGTCAAGTTGTGTTCCCCAGGATCACTATGCGGTCAAGCAGAATAGTTTGGGGGTGGTGTGTGAGGAGAGGGGACTGGACAAGATAACCCCCCTCACCGGGCGGTAATCCAGATCTGTGAGCTCCTTGAGGCCCCCACGGAGCAGGTCCAGCCACTCTCGGTCACCCACCGAGTTCTCCTGGGTCCCAAAAACATAGATGTCATGGGGTATGGTTACTGTGACCTCATCCAGGGTCTTCCCCAGACCCTTCGATGTGAACCAAGATGTCACATTTTTCGGAGGTGGCACACTTCCTGGAGGTGGAGGGGATAGGGAGTGGTCAGGCCCCTGCCCTGGGGCCATTTCTCTTCCCACCTCATCCCCTGTCCCCGGGCCTGACCCATGTTCCAGGTGCCTATGAAGACAGAGATCATGTCAGGCTCATCCTGCTTCGAGTGCTTGTTCTTCATGAGCTGCAGCAACTGGCAGAAGGCCTCCCGCTTCTGGGGAGACAGCAGCCAGTGAGGGGCAGGTAGGCAGCCAGGGAACCCCCTTCCACAGGGATACCCTGCTAGGTGACAGGTACCATAAGGGGAGGGTCATGCCTGTCTGGTTCGCCACTATATACCCACTACTCATGCATATAACAGGTACTCAATAAATGTTCATTGAATGAGCATTTGAATCCATCCTCAGGCCACCCACTCCCCGTATACATACCCTCTGCCCTGTCAGACCCACCCCTGCCAGGAATGATGACATGCTTGTATCATTTGTTCCCTCTTCCCGTCCCATGGGAACCCCTATGGCCCCCAGTGGCCTGGCCCAACCTGCTGCTCACCCGGGCACTGACAAAGATGAAGTCCTTGCGCTGTGTCCGGTCCTTCTCCTTCTCAAATACAACGCCCAGCTTATTTTGGACACGCTGGGACTTAATGAGCTGGCGAACTAGGGGATGGAGGATGGGTCACATTGGCCTGTGCTCCAAGATCCGGGGCTGTCCTGTCCACCCTCCCAGGTCAGGCCCTGGCTCACTGCGGTCATGCGTGAAGGTTGTCCAGTCCTCCTGCGAGTCCCGCTGTCTCCGCAGCAACACCAGCCGCCCACCCTCCACATCCACGCTCAGCGTGAACTTTTGTGATTTCCCAATCTTGGTCAGGTCACCCAGGGTCACATCCAGCTTTACCTGCAGGCCAGGAAGTAAGGAGGTGCTAAAAAGACCTTGGGGCAGGCAGCACCCCCTTCACCCCATGAGGCCCCACCTGGCACCCCCTGCCATGTACCTCAAAGGCCTGCACAGGGATGGTCTTGGCCTTACGAGTGGATGGCTGCAACGGAGCCGGGGGGGCTGTGGAACTCATATCCTGTAGGGCCTTCAGGGCCTAGAGGGGGCAAGGTCAGGGGATAAGGTCAGAGGGCTGGGGCCAGGAGAGGCACAGTTGAGGTTACAGGTCAATGCTAAACTGTAGATTCAGGGTTGAGATCAGCTAGGCCAATGCCAGTGGTCAGGGACTGGTAGGTCAGAGGTCAGGAGTCAGGCTACCTTCTTCTGGATGCCTGACAAGAAGTCCTTTAACACTGATAGCTTCAGCACCAGGCTCTCTAGTTCCTGCTCCCCAGTCTGTGGTGGGTTCTGCAGGGAGAAAGAATGAGGCTTGTACATGAGGCCACCCACCAAGCCTCAGAACATGAACGCATTCCCCAGAGGTCTCCCCACAATCCCACCTGTTGCTGCAAAAGGCGGGTCACCATGGGTGAGCTCTGCTGGTCAAACACCTTGGACAGGATCTCCAGGCCTGATAGGACCTTGTCCACCTCACTAGGAGAGACACAAGTCAGAACTCCCCACCCCAATCCAAATACAGGGAAGGGAGGGCTGCAGCCTCTACCACAAGGATACAAGGGTTCAGGTAAGAAAAGTCAGGAGGCAATGACTGGATCCCTGTTCAGGGCTAGAGGTCAGAGGTCAGGGCATTTGTGCAGCAGGGGGAATAGGTGAGAACAGGTAGGAGGTAAGTGGGCAGCGCACAGTGTTGGGCATCCCAGGTACCTGTGCAGCCTCCGGCATGAGGTGGCAAGGGTGCGGGTGAGGTGGGGCAGATTGCTGGCTCCGCTCCGAACAGCCTCCAGGTCCAGCCCGTAGCTGCCCTTCAGGTACTCATGCGAGACAGTGCTCAGCCCATTGGGAGCACTTCAAGGAGGGGTTAAGAAGTCAGTGGAGGTCCTGCTGACCCTGTCCAAGCACCCCTACCCTAGCCCTAGAAATGATACTGGTGACAATCAAAAGTGCCATGGATCAGGGTGTCTGTCTCGGGCTGAGATGGGATGGGAGTCCCTGAGAGTGGGGCCAGGGCTTAGGTCTCTCCACCTTTGATGAGGACACAGTTCTCGAAGGAGAAAGGGACTTCCTGCTTAGTGGAGGGTGTTGAGGTCTTACCTCTCAGCAGCTGGAGTTGTGGGGGTCTCAGGGGCTGGCGGGGGGCTGCTGGGCCCCACAGGGGCAGAAATGCTGGTGGAGCCAGAGCGCGGGGGCAGCGGGGGCTTCTCATCCTCCCCATCTGTGGACAGGGGTCAGTGGGGCATCTTTCTGGGCCTCCTGCCCTCAGTGAAGTATGGGGGAGTGCCATGGTGGTCAGAAACATCCATGGAAAGGGGGTAAAGGGCCCTGGCATCATGGTTAGGGGTAGGGGGCTTTAGGGGAAGTGGGTTGAGAAGATGGGATGGGAAGAAGCAGGTAGTGTCTGAGCACTGAGCAGGTCAGACATTTGCACACTGCACACCGGGTGGCACCTGAGGCATCACGGTCGTCCGAGGGGTCTGGCTCTCGCTCCCTCTCCACAGGCAGCAGCAGGGCACACACGAGGCCCTGGTTGGGCTGGGCGTACAGGCCGATGAGCTCCCCCAGGGTCTGGAAGCAGCGCACAGGCACGCCTTGCGAGGTCTGCAGCCAGCAAGGGTAGGAGAACGGTTAGCCAGCCAATCCCAAGCCATAGGCTAGAATTAAGGTCAAGAGTCAGGGTCCAAACTCCTACCTGCACAGCCAGGAAGTCTTCTCCATCAGGTAAAATTCGATATGTGTGCACATGCTTCTGATACCTGATGGCAAGGCAGGGGTCAGAATCTGTTACCCCAAGGCTGGGGTTTAAGCCCCAATGCGCCCTCTCCTCCTGCCACTGTGCTCAGACCTCAGCCCTTTCATTTTGGTTTCCCTAAAACCATTTTCCCAGGCTGCACAAGGTAAATGATGGGACCTGTCCACATCTATCCTGCTACTGTCACCAACAAGCAGAACCCCATCCCCCACCCAAGACCTACACAGTCTCCACACCCACTGCAGGGCCTGAAAAGCAACAGGCAGCTCTTTTGTGGCCTCCACAGCTGTCTAAACAGCCCCTCTGGGCAATGGTACCAGTCTGGGTCCCCCGCCAAGTAAGAGTCCTCAGAAGCCTGGGTAACTGCTGTTTACATGCATGGGCGATGTGCTAACACACGTGTGCCTGCTGTCTGTGTTTACGTTGGTGTCTAACTCTGCTGAAGTTCGGTGTGTCTGGGGCAGTTTTGGAGTGTAGGGGTATTACCCTAGGGATTTCTCTCCCTTCCCCTAGACACCAGGAAACTGGGATGATCCAAGGGGCCCCCTAGAGGAGACTAGGCTTCTAGGAGCCCCAAACTGAGGAGGGGCAAGAGGAGTGTTGACAGATGGCAGCAACAGCTGAGCAGGTGACAGCTGAACCAGGCCTGGGTGGCACAGACCATACTCTGTGGGGCTGGAAGACTCCCTCTGCAGCCACACTTCAGAGTAGTCTTGCCCAAGGGAGTCACCCGGTCCTGTGTATATTGGACAGGAATGGGTGTTGGCCCCAAGAGAAGACCAAATGCCTGTTTGAGAAGACCCTATACCTTGGCCACAGGCCATTCCCTTCCCTCAAGTAAGCCCTTTCTTGGCTGCCAAACAAACACAAGCCATGCAGGTGTCTCTGTGTGAATGGGTGTGTTGGTTTGTGGACTGTGGACCTATGTTTATAACAATAATAGCATCCCATTAACTGAGCCCTGTCTCTGTGACAGGCCAGGTACTCAGCACCCTACAGACATGATCTCATTTAATCTTCACTTTTTGAGGCAGATATTATCCCCATTCTCCAGAAAAGGAAACTGAGGCTCACAGAGGAAAAGTAATCTAAGGTCACAAAGCAAGTAAAAGGCAGAGCTGGGATTTAAAGCCAGGGCAGATGCCAGGGCCTATAACCTGGCCTGCTGGTCAGATTGCCTGCACCTGTTGGGGCAGGAATGTGTCCTGAATGTTACCCATATACATGTGGATGTGTATACAGGTAAGCAAATGTGTTTCACCCCCAAGCCCCGGAGATGCATGGAGTAGCCAGAGTCAGCTGGCAAAGCTCAAGTACCCCGGCCACAGACCCTCACCCCACCCATTTCCTCTCCTGGAAATGGAGCCAGGAGTCTCCCCTCCTGGGACAATAACTTTCCTCAGCCAGACACAGGCCCAGCTGTTCCCCTCCCACTCAACAGCTGACCCAGCACCTGCCTCCCTCCCCTCCCTAATTAGGGGATAATGCCTTAGAGGGGACTAGGAGGCAGGGCTCTAGGATATTCATCTGCCTAGGCTGTCCCTCTTTAGTCTTCCCTGCTGAGCCCCAGAGTACGCTGAGACTTAGAGTGCCTCTTTCTCTTTAGGTCCACTGCCTAGGTCAGGGTTTCTTAACCTCAGCACTACGAGTGTTTTGGCCCCTAAAATCCTTTGTTATGAGGGACTGTCCTGTGCTTGTAGGATGTTTAGCAGCATCTCTAGCTTCTACCCACTAGATGCCAGTAGCACCATCCCAGTTGTGACAACCAAAAGTGCCTCTAGACATTGCCAAATGTCCCCTGAGAGGTAAAATCAACCCCAATTGATCGCCAATGCACCCACAAGATGTAAAGAGAACAGAGGGGGAAGGAACAGAGGAATAGGGGGTTTGGTAGTCTCATGAGGCTGAGAAACATAACTAGATCTAAACCAGGGGTTCTCAACCTGTGGGTCGCGACCCCTTTGGGGGTCGAACGACCCTTTCACAGGGGTCGCCTAAGACCATCGGAAAACAAAAAGATATTTACAT
>NW_017731985.1:192086-204607 GCF_001890085.2 Hipposideros armiger
ACCCCACCCCCGCCCACCAGCTCCTACCTGGAGGGTGCCTGAGGGGTCTGCCTGAGACTCCCTGCATTTCCCCCACCTTACAGCCATCCCTGGCAACGGGACCACACATACTCTACCTCAACGCCCCAGAAAGTGCCCCCAGACACACAGCAGGAAGGAAGTGCTCCCTGCATCCTTCCTTGACCTCTGCATAAAGCCAAGGCCCCACTCTGGGGGGCGCTGGCATCCTATTGTCCCAAATCATCCCCTTAACACTCAAGAAACCCCAGGCCGTGCCCCCGCCCGGGGAGACCCAGCGCCACTCACAGGACGCAGAGCGCGAAGGCACCCGCCACGCTCTCGCTGTCTCGGACCAGGAAGCTGCCATCACGGCCTGCCCGGGCCAACAGCTCCTCGGCGGCAGCGCGGCTCAGGTCTCGGTGGTACCAGGCGGGGGCCGGGCTGCCCAGCGCGCCCCCCGGGCCGGCGCCCCCTGAGCCCGGCGCCCCGCACGCCAAGGCCATGGCCCGTGCAGGGCTCAGCGCCAACCTTGCCCACCGCCTGGCGCCATCCCCCCGGCACGCTGGGGGCTGAGGCTGGGACAGGGCCCGGGCTCCAGGCCTGAGGATCAGCGGACCCAGCCGAGTCGAGGATCCCGACTCCGCGCTCCGCCGCGCAGGCCGCCTGGTTAGCCGCGCAGCCGCCGCCGCCTGCAGCGCCGGCCTCAACTTGAAGAGAAAGAAAAGTTTGTTCAGAGGCGGCGGGGGAGGGGCAGGAGGAGCAGCGCGCAGAGCCGGCAGCCGGCCCCCTCCTCCTCCGCTCGGCCCACTGCGCGGACCGCCTCTGCCTCAATCTCTTCCCGGCGGTATTGATGCCCCCACCCCGCATTCCTGCAGGATCTGGGACCCCCCAAACTCCAAGGGTAACCGGCCACCCAAACCCCACAATGACCCTGCCCCGCCATCATCACCCGGAGGAAATCCAGCCAATCGCCCCAAAGAAGTCCAAGTCCCCGCACCCTGCGCCCGATACTTCGAGATCCCGTCCCCCTTCCCTGAGAATGAGTCCCCTTCAATACTCGCAATATGACCCCCAACTCCCATAGACGTCTGATTACACCCAAATCCTTTCCATTCGGCCTCCCTACAGCCTCGCAGAATCGAGTTCCCAAAACCCACGAAGGACCCTATGGTGAACTTCCGTCCCATTACTGCGCCCGGGCCCCCAACTCCCGTCAAATCCAGCCCCCCTTAGACCTGAACCCCCAGACTCCACTGGGTCCAACCCCCGACAAATCCCGTGGGGGATCCCCTCCGTAGAGATTAGATCCCCCACTAACCCCCAGACGAGGTCTAGTGTCCTCAAATCCCAAAGCACTGTCCCTGGCAGCCCCTCTCAGCCCGGGCAGAGCCTTTCCTCCCTCTTGGCCAAGTTCCCTGGCACCATCCCCCATACCCGCAGGCCCGGGCCTTGAGGGGTTCAGCAGTCCGAGACCAGGCCTCCCTAACCCGTCCAGAAGAAAGTTCCCTCCAGCCCCTGGGCTGCCGACCTCTCCCCAGAGCCGCGGCCGCCGCACGCCGATCCCCCCACCTCCTGGGCCGCTCCGATGTCCCCTTCCCGGGGGAAGCGGCCCTAGACTCTCAGCGGCCACTTAAGATGGCCATCGTCTGCCGCTGCACCCCCCCTCGCCTTCCGCCCCGCCCGCTGCTCCGCCCCCGCGGCTCTCAGCGGAGCCGGGGGGCACCCGCGCCCCGCCTCCCCTGGCCCCGCGTCCCTTTTCCCGAACCCACTGACCCGCCGAGTGACCTTGGGCAAGTCACGGCACTAATCCGAGCCTTGCCTTCCCGCTCTGTAAAATGGGGATGTTATGAGGGCAGGCTCAATGGGACTGTGCTTGTAAAGCTCTCCGCACAGGGCCTGGCATTCAGTAGGCGCTCCCGAACGGCGGCTATTTTTATTATTAATTAAGGAGTACCGAAGGTGACAGCTGTGTAAACTGTAAAGCGCAGCGGCAGCATGGACGGGTATTATTAGCACCCGTCCCCGCCCCAGCTACTCCCGCCAAGTCAACAAACTTGAGCCTTTGTAAGCGGGAAGCCGAGTGGGGAGCTCCCCAGACCTGGTCTGCTCGGACGCCCCAAAAACCCCTCTCCAGCGGAGTGCCGGACAACTACAAGGCGGTCGGCAAGGGGGCGGAGCCTATAGGAGGGACCACCCCGCCCCTTCCCAAAAAAGACCTAGCCGGTGGCTGCGTCTCCCGGGAGTCCGCTTCCTGCCCCGCCCCTCCACCCCCTAGCTCCTTAAAGGCGCAGGTTTCCAGCCTGGCTTCCTCTGCTGCCAACTCCTGGGATGCTGTCGGAGGATTTCCTTTAACCTGGGACAGAACTTACACTTGGCTGAATTGAGTCTGTGTCTGGGTCATTCCCGACGAGCTCCTTACTCAGTTTCAAATACGCATTGACTTAATCCAGCTGGAGCTGGATAAAGACTGGGATGTGGAGGGCGTTCTGTGGGGCCGTCCAGACTAAATAAATATAATGACTAACAGACCCTCCCAAACACCCAACAATGTCTCCAGGCCCCTATAGAAACCCAATAACTCATCTAATCTGTGCCCAACTTCTCCCATCAGTCTTAGTATCTCATACTAAGGTGAGTCGGCCAGGAGGGGGCAGCCTGGTGCGAAGTGGAGAGACCTGGGCTAGGAGTCTTCACACCTTATTCTAGTTCTAGCTGGATCACCCACTTGCATAGTGCTCTCAGACACTTACCCATGCCTCTCTGGGATAACTGTAGTCAGAGTGTGGAGAGAAAGACTTCCCCAAGAGGAAAGAGGAAGTGAGAGACCCAGAGGTCAACAGCTCAGGCCCAGTTCCTGGGTGCTGTGCAAAGACAGAACAACCCTCCAGGAAAGACATACCTACCATTCCCAGGAAGGGACAAAGGTAAGAGTTTCCATCCCTCTTCCAGCCACACCTCCAGGACACAGCAGGGCTGAACCTGTTCAAGGCTCTTGAGTATTTCCTCTCCAGGAAACTCCCAGACTGCCCTCCCCACTGGCTCTCTTCCTCCTCTGAGGGTCCCAAGCCCCAACTTTGCCCCTTTAATCCACATCATGTGTGAATTTTTTAAAACCGCTCACTGGGAACCCAGAGCCTTCCCTTGACTCCCATCCTCAGCTTTCTCCCTGCAGAACTGAGCACAGAGCCAGGCAGACAAGGCCTGGGGGAAAGGGGATATTTGGGGACCAATATAAATAATGACTTCCTGGACCTGGCTCTCACTTGGAGCTACAAGAGCAACAGGATTCCTGAGGACTGTTAATGTGCACACACTGGGCTCATGCTTTCTAGGCAACAGCTCCTTTATATTTTACAACACTGAGGGAAGGAAGGATTATTTGCCCCGCTTTAATGAGGAAGAAACTAAGGTTGAAAACAGTCAAGCAACTATTTCCTTACACATAGTGAGCAGCAGAGCTGGGATTCAAACCCTCTATCCACCCACAAACTCACAACCAAAATAATTATCAGAGACAGATGTGTCCATGTCTTTATTATAACTGGCTGTCAGAGAAACTGCAAGCCTCGCCATAGAGCAGGAACCAAATGACAGAGGGATGGATAATGGATGGAGATATTCTTAGGACTCCCTCATTTGTGGAACTGAGTTGAGCCCAGCCTGGTCATCAAACCTGGGGACTGGCAGAGGGGACGTCTAGGGAGGGCTGGACTCAGCCATGGAGCAGGGGTGTCAGCATCAGGGCCAGGCTGAGCAGGAGAGGCCCAATCCCATGGCGCACGGCCCCAGCATGCATGGCATAGAACCTCGCCACCTCCTCGTTGGGGTTGCCCTGGTCTGGGTCAAACCACATCTGGATGCAGCGGCCACTCCCTCGGCTGTGTTGGCTGACCTTGTAGGAGTGACTCCAGAGGCCCTCACACAGGGCTGCAGGCGTGGGGAAGTAGGACTCAAATGTGCGGCAGACGGCCCCAGCTGGACACTTGTTAGATCCTGCATGGGGACACAGACCTTCAGCCCTTGGGCCCAAAGCTCATTTCTGGCTACCCCAGAAATCCTCACCCAGTCCCAAATCCTCAACCTCCCTTTCTCCAAACCCCACCTCCATTTCCCCACCCAACAGCCCTCACCTGAGGTCCAGTTCCAGCCCTTGTGCCAGTTGCTCTTGCAGGTGTAGGAGGTGCAACAGTCTTCCCACCAGCTCTGACAGTCGTCTTTGCACAGGGGCACATCCAGGAAACGTTCTTTGCGCCAGCTCTGGTTCACCTGGGTGGGAGGTGCAGATGGAAGGCTTCTCTCAGCCAGGTGTTTTGGCAGCCATGGCCTTGACTGAGCTGGAGGGCAGCCTACTGGGGTGGGGTGAGGGAGACACCCATACCTGCCGGATCCAGGGCCCCAGGTTGGGGGAGCACTCATAGAGACAGGTGTCCTGAATGAAGTGGCGCTTACAGCGAGGCTCCATCTTGCTGCAGTGGTCCCAGTTAAAGTTATACAGGCGGGAGGTATCCTTGTGCAGCTCCTGGCTGGTGTTGACGGTGCAGCAAGCGTTCTTCTTCCAGGGACTGCACTGGGTAGGGGGATCACAGGACACAACCTTCTACCACCTCCAGCCTCTCCCCATTTGGTTCTTGTTCTCTTGGCCCAGGTAGGTTGTCCTAGAAACTCTCATTGTGAGGACCTCTCTGTTCTTGGCCTCTAGGAACTTTCATCTTGGGGGACTCTCAATTACAAAGTGTGACCAGGGGGTTGCGGGAGACTGGGAGAAACCCTGCCTTGGGGGGACAAAAACTATCATTTTTATAGCCCTTAACACTTTATAAAAACTTCTTTAATAATAATAAAAAAACTTCTCTAATTTATTCATTAAGAAATAATTATTGAATACCTATTATATGCCAGCCTTTGTTCTAGATGGAATACAACAGAGAGCAAAACAGATGGAAATATGTGTTCATGGATCTTACATTCTGCTCAGGGGAGACAGTAAGACACTTAGAGAGAAAAAAATATTTAAGGATATGATCAATTATATGAAGAAAATTACAGCAGGGAATGGGAATGTGGAGTATGGGATGATTGTTAAAATTTTAAATAGGGTGGTTGTGAAAAGCTGTATTGGAAGGTGACATTTTGAACAAAGGCGGAGAGTGAGCTCTGTAGTAATATATGTTGAGTAACCTTATTCTTGGCAAGTATTAAGATCTGTGTCATCCCCTCCCCTTGCCCCCGCCGGCCACCCCCCGTAGCTAGACCAGTGCCAGACACACAGCAGGCCCACAAAAACATTTGCTGAAAAAAATAAGTGAAAGACCTATTTATGACTTCTTAAATCTAAACCAAACTCCATCTTACATATAGACACACCATATTTTAGCAAGGTTTTAATATAGACCAGATTATCCAGGACAACAAAAACCGTGAAAGGGAAAGCTGAACCACTATGTGTTTTGTTTTACTGGAGTTATTCGCTATTTTAGAAAATTATGTCGTCAATGACAACACTGCTTAAAGTATCTTATAGCATTTAAGTTGCCACCTGTATCAACCTTCATTTGTAGCTGCCCCATTCATAGTGATTTTGTGAATTAAAAAACACGTGCTATTTCATAATGACTTCTAATGTAGATACCAGAGTATGGACATATTGAAATATATGTTATTTTATTATAAATTACTTTCTTTTTAATTCTCCTTTGTATTGCAGTTAGAGAGTTATGTTGATATTTTTAAATTAAATGTGCAAATAGGTTCTACAAGCTTTGAATTTCTTTCATTCCAGGATAGAAAAGAGAGTTTAGACAATATTTATCATAAAAAGGGGACATGGAGTCTAATAGGGCTGCAACTGAGTGGCATAAATTTTTATTGAATGTGTGAATGTATAGCATCTCTGCCCTATGTCACAGTCATAATGGGTCCTCTGCACCACTACCCTCAGCACTCCATCATCTGGCACATAGTAAAGGTAGGAAGAACTATCCTACCTCAGTCTCTCACCCTCCAAACCCCTGAAGGTGTCCACCCCAGTCCTACCCCTACCCCACCACAAGGACTGGTCGTGTCCAGTTCCTCTGTGTGTCCATATGCTCTTCTGGGCCTCAGTTTCCTCATTTGTGTCATGTGGAGAATATCATCTACCTACTTCAAAGGACCACTGGGAATATGAAGTCATATATAGAAAATACATGACACCTAGTAGGTGTTCAATAAATGAATATTCCATATTATTGCTGACATGGTATCCTTTTCTGAGGAGGTCACCCCTAAAATCACCTCAACTACCCCACCCCCCAACCCTTCCTCCACCACCCTAACTTCCTCTTCCCTGTCAGAACCAGCCCCCTCCCCAACCAGAGCCACACTCAGTCCAACTGTACCTGGTCATGCAGCTTATCCTCGGGGCCTGGCTTTGTCTTGTGGTGTTTGGCGTCCATGCAGACGTTGAGCAGGTCTGTCCTGTCCCTGGCACTGCACATGGAGGCTATCCAGGCCAGAAGCAGCAGAGGTGGTGTCAATTTCCAGGACATGTCTTTCTGTCCCTGCAGAGGAAGCAGTAGTTAGGGAAACCACGGCCTGAGGGGAGAGAGCTCCCTGCCTCAGTCCCAATCTCCTCAGTGAAGGATGGGGTCAGGCCCTGTTTCTTCAGTGCTGGGGTCCTGAGGCTCCCCGAGGCTGAAGAAGACGAGGCTGGCAAAAGGGGCTTTCTCACCCTAGGTTTGGAGGGTTCAGAAGAGGATCTGGGGTTTGTAGGTGGGCCCGAGGGGAGTCGTCCCAAATTGGATGAAATGCCTTATGCCCTCACCTTCTCTCTGGACTTTATCTTTAAAAGTTAATAATTAGATAGTTCATGTCGTGCTGTACTCCTCTTATCCTGCGTCCAACAATTGCTCTGCCATTAAGCCCTGGATCACCTGGGTTCCCATGCCAGCTTAGAAACCCAGTTAGCCTGGGGAAAGCAGTAACCCAGCTCTACTGAGTTCTCCAAATCAGCATAAAAATCAAGTGATGTAACACACAGGACCATGTTTGGTTAAATGGTACAGAGTGGTGGTTTTCAAACAGCTTTGCTCCCTCAGACTTTTTCCTTCCCTATTTCTTTTCTTTCTTTTTTTTTTTAAAGTGGTGAAACAGAAGTTTACTAGAAGAAAAAGTACACTTCAAAGAAACAGAAGAGGGCCCGAGCAGAAAGCAGTGGCTCAAGGGCCCATTATTAGGAGAGAAAGTACACTCCACAGAGTTTGGAGCGGGCCAAGCAAAAGAAGGAGCTCAAAAATCTTTTCTTCCCTATTTCTTGAAAGTCATTTCTTACCTCCACCCCCATCATGACCCCCTTCTCAGCTCTCTCTGGGAGCTGGACTAATGCACCAGATCCCCACTTCACTGCTCAAAAATCTGAGTGACAACATAAAAGTCTCCCATGTTGGAGCAGCCAACCAGACAAGCACCTAAGAGTCATGGGAGGAACCTGGCAAAAGTGACAGCCACCTTCTTTGTTCATGACTGTCCCTCACCCCACCCTCATGCCCTGCAGATCTCTTCCTTTGGGCCCTGTCACGAAAGAGCCTAAGAGTTGATAAAGAAGACCCATTCCTCCCCCTCACCATCCCCACATGCAGTTGATTACTGAGCCCTGGCAAGGGTCCCTCCAAAAGCCTTTCTAGAATTCACTTCCCTTACCTCTGTGTTTGGGGCTAGGTCTTCCCTCTTTCAGTTTCTCCCCCTTCAAGTCATCTTACTCCCAGGAGTCAGAGTGATATTTCTAAAGAAAGATATGGCCCTTCCCCTATACACAAACCTGCCAAGTCTCCCCAGTGCCCCTGTCACCCTCTACTTCTTAGGGCATCTTGCCTGAGTCTCCTTTGCTGCTGGGAGTACACACTGCTGTTTCTGGACTGGCCTCTCTCCAGGCTGGCAACAGCTCCAGGCCCCTGGACTGTCCCCAACGGTCTCTATGCTCAATGCCGGATAGACTGTAAGAGCTCTGGCAAGCACAAAATGTGCCCTGCACTTAGCAATCTCCTTCCGTCTTCCTTTTTTTCAGACCCCTCCCTCTTCAAGGCCCCATTAGTCTGTCATCTGTTTTATTTCATCTCTTTATTTGTGAATTTACTCATTCCAGGACGCACACATTCAACAGTCATCAAAATCTAGGGGAACCTGAATTTTTGAGGTATACCAAGTAGTTGTTAGAATAAAGCTAACTTGAGGGAGATGAGGCGTGGTGGGGAAGAACCCAGGCTTCAGGATCAAGCCACGGGACCCAATGATAGCTCCTTCCCTCGCACAACGTTGGGAAATATCACTAAACCTTGCTGAGCTTTACTTGACTCACCAGAAAATTGTTGAGAAGTATATCTGGAAAAGCCTGGCACATACTGCATAGGCTTAAATAACAGCTATCAAGTTAATTTATAAGCAGCCAGGTGGACACAGGTGGAAGTTGGGGTGCAGAAGTCAAGGGTCACAGGGAAAAATTGTCTCAAATCTAATAAATGATAATATCTCACCATCTAACATTTCTGTAGTCATAATTAAGCAATTTTTATAGCCTTTAAAAAATAGTGGTAAAATACACATTATATAAAATTTACCATCTTAACCATTTTTTAATGTACTATATTCATATTGTTGTGCAACCAACCTCCAGAACTTTTTCATCTTGTAAAACTTAAACTCTGTTAAACAACAACTCCCCATTTCCTCCTTTCCCAAGTCCCTAGAAACCGCCATTCTACTGTCCTCTATGAATTGGACTACTCTAGATGCCTTATATAAGCGACATCATACAGTATTTGTCCTTTTATGACTGGCTTCTTTGACTTTGGGTAATAGCTTCAAAGTTCATCCATGTATCCATATTTCAGAATTTCATTCCTTTTTATAGCTGAATAATATTTTGTTGTGTGTATATATATATATATATATATATATATATATATATATACCACATTTTATTCATTTATTCATCAATAGACACGGGTTTCTTCTACCTCTTGGCTATTATGATGAATGCTGCTATAAACATGTGTGTACAAACATCTCTTCCGGAACCTGCTTTCGATTCCTTTGAGTACATACCCAGAAGTGGAATAATTGAATCATGTGGCAATTCTATTTTTAATTTTTGAGGAACTGTTATACTGCTTTCCATAGCAGCTGCTCAATTTTACGTTCCTATCAACAGTGTACAAGGATTCCAATTTCTTCACATCCTCGCCAACACTTGTTATTTTCTGTTGGATTTTTTTAAAAAATAGAAGCCACCCTGGTGGATGTGAGGTGATATCTCATTCTCATATCTCATTGTAGCTTTGATTTGTATTTCCCTAATGATTAGTGATGTTGAGCAACTTTTCATATGCCTGGTCATTTGTAGCTCACCTTTGGAGAAATGTCTATTCAAGTGGTTTTGCCCATTTTAAAATCAGGTTATATGTTTTTTGTTGTAGAGTTGAAGGAGTTTTTTATATATTCTGGATTAGCCCCTTATCAGATATATGATTTGCAAATATTTTCTCCCATTCTGTAGGTTGCCTTTTCACTCTGATTGTCCTTTGATGCACAGTTTTTAATTTTGTTGTGATTCACTTTATCTACTTTTTCTTGTTGCCTATCTTTTTATGCTGAGTTAATTTTTATATGTGGTGTAGAAAAATAAAGGTTCAACTTAATATATGGTTTGGTTTGGGGGTTTTTTTGCATGTGATTATCCAGTTGTGTCCCAGCATCATATTTTGAAAAGACTCTTCTTTGGGTTGTCATTTATCCCATTGAATAGTCTTCGCATCATTGTCAAAAAGCTGGACACTAAATCCCACATGTTGCTGGATTCAGTTTGCTAATATTTTGTTCAGGAGGCTTATGTCTTTATTCAAAAGGGATATTGCTCTGTAGTTTTCTTTTTTGTTATGTCTTTGTCTGGTTTTGATTCAGAGTAATACTAGTCTTGTAGAATAAGTTAGGAAGTGTTCCCTCCTCTTCATTTTTGGGAAAAGTTTATGAATGATTGGTATTAATTATTCTTTAAACATTTGGTAGAATGCGCCACATAGGCCTTCTGGGCCTGAACTTTTCTTTGTGGGAAGTTTTAAAATTACTAATTTATCTCTTTACTTGTTATAAGTATGTTTAGATTTTTGTTTCTTTTTGCACTGTCTTTGGTAATATGTGCCTTTCTAGGAATTTGTTCATTTCATGTATGTTATCTAACTTAATGGCACCCAATTGTTCATAGTATTTTCTTATACTGATTTTTATTTCCATAAGGACAATAATGATGGCTCCTCTTTTATCCCTGATTCTCTTTGTTTCCCTTGATTAATCTGGCTAAGGGTTTATCAGTTTTGTTGATCTTTTCAAAGAACCAACTTTTGGTTTCATTGATTTTCTGTATTGCTTTCTATCCTCTATTCCATTTATTTTTGCTTTACTCTTTATTACTTCCTTCCTTTGACTAGCTTTGGGTTATTTTGCTCTTTTCTGTATTCTTTTTTTTTAAAGATTTTTATTGGGGAATTGGGGGATGGGAACAGCACTGGGGAATTGGGGGAAGGGGAACAGACAAGTTGCTGTCCTTTTGTTCTTCAGTCTAGTTGTGGAGGACATTGCTTCACTGGCCCAAGTTGGCACCATCGTTGCGCTCTTCCCGGGCGAGGCAGATCAGTCGCCGGCTTCTGGACAGCTCACTCTGGCTGCTGGCTACACACGGTAGCCCATGGCAACCCACTGCAGCAGGGGCTGCAGCCTACGCCATCGCCGGTGACTCACAGCAGCCCAGCTCCAGGTTGAGCTGTTGTTCAACATCTTACCTGTAGAGGGCAGTGTCACTGGCCCTCATATGTGGGATCCGAACCGGGGCACTCTGGTGTCCCAAGCCAGCTCTTAACCAATGTGCCACTCGGCCGGCCCTGTATTCTTTTTAATGTAGCATTTAGGTTATTAATTTAAGATCTTTCTTTTTTTTAATATAGGCATTTACAGTTCTAAACATCCCTTTAAGTACTGCTTTAGCTGCATTCCATAGTTTTGATATTTTGTATTTTAATTTTATTCATCTTAAAGTATTTTCTAACTTTTCTTGTGAATTATTATTTGACTCATCATTTATTTAGGAGTGTGTTATTTTATGTGAATTTATTCACAAATATGTGAATTTCCTAAGTCTTTCTCTTATTGATTTTCAATTTCATTCCATTGTGGTCAGAGAATATACTTTGTATAATTTCAATTCTTTTAAATTTATCGGTTCCTTTTTTAATGGCCTAGCATGATGTTCCACATGCACTTGAGAAGAATGTATATTCTTCTGTTTTTTGTTCACATGTTCTATAGATGTCTGTTATATTTAACTGGTTTGTGGTGTTGTACAAGTCTTTTATTTCCTTGCTGATCTGCCTACTTATTCTATTCATTATTAGTAGGGGGGGGTATTTGAATATCCGGTTGTTATTGTTGAATTACGTATTTTTCTCTTCAACTTTCTCAGTTTTTATTTAGTTAATTTTGGGACTCAGTTGTTAGGTGTGTTTGTTTTTCTTAATGTCTTTTTTAAATTATAGTTGACATACAATATTATATTAGCTTCAGGTGTATGTATGACATAGTGATTAGACATTTATATTCCTTACTAAGTGATCATCATGATAAGTCTAGTACCCATCTGGCAACATACATAGTTATTATGATATTTTTTACTATATTCCCTATACTGTACATTATATCCCTATGACTAATTTTATAACTGGCAGTTTGTACTTTTTAATTTCCTTGATGCATTTGTTTATAATTGTTATGTGTTCCTGATGGAGTGACCCTTTTATCATTATAAAATGTCTTTCTTTGTCTCTTAACAATTTTTGTCTTAAATTCTGTTTGTCTGGTCACTCTAAATATCCTTTGGTTATTGTTTGCATGATATATTTTTTTCCATCCTCTTAATTTCAACTTTTTTGTATCTGTGAATCTAAAGTGTGGCTCGTGTAGACAGCATGTAGTTGAATAATGTTTTTTTTTTAATCTGCCAACCTCTGTATTGGATTATTTAATCCATTTATGTCTAATTTAATTACTAATTATATAGTATTTACATCTGCTATTTGTTTCGTATAAGTCTTTTTTGTTCTCCTATTTCTCCATTACTGCCTTCTTTTGTGTTTGATAGATATTTTCAAGTGTGCTATTTTAATTCCTTTGTTGTTTCTTTTACTACATTTTAACTTTTTTCTTTCCTTTTTTATTTTGAGTAGTTGCTCTGGGATTACAATTAGCATCATAATTTTTAACAATCTAGTTCAGGAGGGAGTGGGGATGAGGGAGAAGGGGAAGGGGTTAGACGGCATAAATACGCAACTACAATATTGCCACAGGGACATGAAAGACAGTTCAAGGAATATAATTAATAATGTTGTAAATATTTTGTAGGGTGTCAGGTGGTCACATGTCTTGCATCACGGATGGGGAAGAGGCTTGATCACTGCACTGTACACCTGAAGCTGATGTTGTATAATATTGTATGTCAACTA